>NC_136610.1:25406946-25526946 GCF_933228915.1 Telmatherina bonti | reverse complement strand
CAACCTTGACCTCTCCCTTTCTTGTTTTCTTCTTGCCCCTCTACATCATCCATCTCATCCCTCTCTTTGTAGCCTCAGGTAGACAGAACCCATTAAAAGCTCATTTGGGCTGATGCTCATTAGATCCATTATTAACTGAACTAAGTCTGCATGCCTGCTGTGTGGACCCGTACCACAACACTCACTCTATCACACAAACATGAAGCTCTGAAAGAAAATAAGAAAGAGACGGAGATATTCATAAGTAATAGACTTGGAGGAGGAGGTTTGAAGAAGTCACTGGGAAAAAAAACAATGGCAAACAAATCCATTAACTAAGTAGCATGCAACATATCAAATCTATGATAAATAGTGTATAAAGAACGTGGAGCAGGTAAATCTCCTGGTTTGTGCATTTCAGAAAGATAGTGTTAGAGGTGACCAGCAGAGTATTTAAGTAGAAACCCTACTAAATCTGTTTAATCCATCAAAGCAGAAACTCATAATCTTTTGTCCTTTCAGATAGACAAAACAGCAGGTTGTGCTATATAGCAGTATTGTTGCGCAAGCTTAAAAATTAATCCATCAGCCCGCTGGGCTGGATGTACCATTAGACCTGCGAACTTGTGCACTCAATTCCCTGGTGAAACAACCCCAATGCTGCATGCTTCTTTAGTTATATTGATCTAACAAGTAAACCCAGTTGTTATTTTTGGGAGCAACATGTTTATAAGAGCGGAAGTGAAATGGCAAAGGGGGTGGGGGAGTGAAAGTGTGGCCTGTGTTGTGACACATTCTGTGTTTTTAGTGTATCGTGACAAGTGACATTCAGATAAAAACAAGTAACCTTAAAAAGATGAAAAAAAAAAAAAAAGAAAAGACATGAAAATTCTAACTTTAATTTGATGGACTTTTTTTAAGACAGCTTTTTGCAACAGTAACTATTAGTGCTGCTGCACTTTCACTGTCCATAACCAGCTTGACTCGAGCTGACCTTCTTGCAAAGGCTCACGATACTTCAGGAGTATATTATCGGTAGGAAACTATGGTTGTAATTGATGGAAAAGCACCCAGGGTGTGAGACTCTACCATGATGAAGGAGCCATGCTGAGCTTGCTTGCTTACAGATTTTTGGTTTAGCAAGCAACATGGGATTCTTTGAACAAATAAACTATGAATGCTATGCTCCGATGACCTGCTTGTCTGACATCCCTTGGTCGATTTTTTAGTGCATTTTCTTTCTTTTTTTTTTTTTAAGGAAACATATCTTCTCTAGAAAATCACACCCACAACTCCTTGATATGAGCATCAAAGATAATGAAGCACAGCTAGCTTGGTGATGTTCTTTAAACTTCATGACTGACAGTCTCAAACCGCTGATGCAGAACACTGTCTTTATCTTTGAAGGTGTTTTTTATTACCTTGCCTGGCCTGAAATAACATCGGGAATATTAATGTCTGCTGTTTCAGTCTAAAAGTTTAAGATGCTTTAAAAATTAGCTAAATATGGGTGTTGTATATCACTGTACCAGATATTCATACAAGACAGAGTCTTGTCTTCTTGGAATATCAAGTAAAAATGATATACAGTACTCATATTTTATCATTCTTAAAGAGGACACTGCTATTTAACAAATACTTTTTCAATGCCGATGCTTTTTGGCTCATCATCTACTCAGATTCCAGTGAAGGAATTAATTACAGAGTAAGAATCAGTAAAAATCAACGATATACATTACCATAACTTTACAATAACTTTACAATACCTTAGAGAGATCAACCTTACAGGTCATGCAGACTGAGTATAAGCAAAGATCATTTCTTCTTCAAAACAGAAGGGATTTCTGGGAGCCATTAGTTTGTTTAGTTTACATATTCAAAATATTCATATGAAGGCAGCAGACGGGGCAATCACTAAAATAATTTGCAAATTATTTTCTTTTATTTGTTTTCTCAACAAATTTTAAAGAATTAAGATTTCATCATTTTTGTTTCAGAGTAACTTCAGAATATAGTTTCTAAGCTTAAAGGTTTAAGCAGTATATTAACAGAGTGGTTATGTTACACATGAGTGGAGGCATCATTAATCCTGAACAATGTAAGTAGGTCTTGGAACATACTGCCAATACCATCCAGGCAGGATCTCTTTTAAGGAGGGTTTTGCTTGTTTAAGCAGGTCAGTGCTGAAGCTCATTTTTGTACAAGAGCAGCAGCATCTGACTGCCACACTGGTCTGCCTACACAACAAGCTGCTCTTATCGTATGATTTCTTACAAAAATATGCAGATATCCATATCCTGAGTCTGTCAGGGCCATTATAAATCCGTGGAGATTGTCAGCTCATCCATATGGGGCTCAGTGGGCTGTTATAATTTACCCATATCACTGATCAGCAGCAATGATTCTCCTCCTGGCTGACTTCAAGTCCTCAGCATTACAGCACAATTTCAGGAAACAAAATTCCAACATTAAACTGGGACAATGAACAAAAGAGCAGTACATAGAAAGGATGCCTCTTATTTTAAACAAATCAGATTTTAAATTTATTTTTTAATTTACAAAGATTCTCTCAGATCTTGCAAGATCTCCAGTCTTAAGTAGTTAATCAATAAATGTTTACATTTTTATACATTTTCCATGATAGGTTTCTACACAAATTTTGATATTAACACAATTTCCTTAACAATCACAATTTCTCATTCATGCCATTTATCTCCAGTTTACTCTAACATTACACTTACTTACACAATACCTTCAGTGGCGACTACTGCAACTTCTCACTCCTGTTGTACAATAAGCCACACTCCCAACGGAGATCATTAAGCTTTAAGCACTCACAGAAATTATATCTTGCTGTAACCTGAAAAATTGACCCTACACTTCATAGTACAGTGGAACAATGTTCCTCTACTCATTGCCTCCATTTTCCTCTGTCATTGGTTTTCTCCAACACAGCTGTTCTGGTCAAATGAATTTCTCTAACTTATAGTTAATAAATCAACAACATTTGCAACAAATTCCCCAAATGCTTTAAATGTCCTGCAGTGGAGTGGTTTCAGCTACCGTTGTGTTTTCAGAAATACTGTCAGGAGACAGTTGATTGTTTGCAGGAAACTTCCACTGCATTACAAGAACCTAAGATAGATGGCCACGCTTTTAAGAAACTTTTTCAGAGACAAGAACAAGTAGTTCTGCAACAGATGGCATCAGCCCTATAGAGTCCTGACCTCAGCACCATCAGTTCAGTACGGTTGGACAGAAGCAATGAAACAGCCTTAATCCTCAGAGGAAATGTGACAAGTTTTCAAAAGTACTTGCAACAATCTACCAGTACAGTTATTTTGGAAAACTGCATGCAAGTCAAATGTAGGACAACTGAAGGGGAAAGTGGTAGCCTAGCCCTTGAAGAGATTGATTTGGGTCTGGAATTTATTTAAAACTGATGGGAATCAGCTAAGGAGGAATACGAGTTCGATTCTATTTAGGACATTTTTTTTATTTAATTCAAATATAATATACAGCACTATATTCTTGCATTTTTTTCTCAGGTCAGATAGAACTTTTTTATTGGCTATTCCACATACTGTGTAAGGATTAGCAGAGTTTAACTATAATCCTATAAAGTTAAACCATTTTTGCAGAGCCCGGCTAGCAGCCACTTTGTAGAGAAACAGGCTAAAAAGAGATGCTGTCTGCAAGGCTTAACTTGGGGCAGGAAGGGCAGAGAGTTAGGGGTGGAGAAACTGTAAAAATGGCTCCAGAGACATGGATGAAAAAGAATTCGTACTGACGCAGCATATTTCCAGTGGTTGCATTTGAGGCAATCTGATACAACATCCAGGATAGAAAATAAACATGCAGTTTAAAAGAAACTTTGCCATTAAAATACAAAGGAGCACAATTTTAGTCAACTTTGACTAAAACTGGTATTAGTTATTTCAATAATGGCTGCTCATTTCCACACACACACACACACACACACACACACACACACACACACACCTGTTTTTCTTTTTTTTATTTCTTTGTTGTGTTTTATGCTCCAAGGTGTCTGTGTGATTTCGTTACATGTCGTGGGTTGTTGCATGTGGTGCAATACTGCTATAAATCAGTCATGCTGTGCAAAGACGCTCAGCCAACAAAGCTCTGACACCCAAATGGAAATCAAGTTGTTGCAGCAGAAAATGGAATAAATCTGAACCTTTTCAAACTTTCACAGAAATGTGTGTTTGTACGAGGCACTGATTTGCATGCATATATCTGCACATGCAGTGGGCAGTTCCATACGTGAAGGTATTGACACACTGTTAAACATAACCAGATCACCAAAACAGAGCATCTGTATTCACATAATATATCCTTTTTGATTTGTATTTATAGTGTAAATCCCTGCCATTTATTGTTAATAACAGTATTTATGTGTGCCCAAGTGTGATTTCTCCTGTTTACACCTGTTTTTTTCTGTTTCGCTGATATATGAAGTGCAAGTGTTTCAATCTTTCGTGCCGGTGTCAAAGTGTGATTATCTGTTTTTGGTTACCAAGTTTGTGAGAGCAAGCACCAGTACTGGCATGTTGCAATGCAGCGAGGAGCTTTGATGGCTCAGCAGCCAGCTCATCCCTTCCTTGTTCCCTGTTTTTTATTTGACAGCTAAACACAATAAACTACAGGACATGATAATGAGATGCCATATCAGTTTCTGAATGGTATGCAAATCTGAATTTTCCTCCTCTGTTTCCCCATTCCCATCTCTTCCCTTTTTTGGTTGCTGTCCTCTGCTGTCAGAAAGATAGAGTGATAGGTAAGATGATAATGAGGTACAGAGACACAGCGTCAAGTAAATCTTCTGAACTGAAAGGGAGCTGGGACCAAGCCAACTGTCTTTTTGCTTGGTGATGACTAAATGCCTCCCTCATGTCACTGTAGGTGTTTTCTATCATCCACTCTCCATTCATTTTTCATTTGTATTCCTCCCCCCTTCCTTCCATCTTCCCTTGGTCCACCTTTAATGCTCATTATGAATTTGAAGTTGCACATTTTATCTGTTCATATTTAGATTGTCTGTCCACTGAAATGTGTGGAACAAAAGCAAAAGTCCTACAATTGTTAGGAAGAACAATCTATTTCTTATCCAACACCAGTGAGTAATGATGATATAAACTGGAAATAGAGCTTGAAAGTACATTTTTTACTGTGATTTTTTTTTTTCTTGCTGTGGATGTTAATATGCTCAGGAACACCACATGCTAACAGTAGATCCAAAAACAAAAAGAAAAAATAAACAGAGTCCCATCAACTTGGACATTATTTAATCTCACAGTTTTTACTCAGTTCTTGCTCATTAGTTAACACAGAACTGTGTGTGCTGTGTGTGTGTGTGTGTGTGTGTGTGTGTTATGTTTATTCTCCGCTACAGTCATTTAGCAGATGCTTTTATCCAAAATGATTTACATACCCTGATAAGCACATCGGGGGGCAACTTGGGGTTCAGTGTCTTGCCCAAAGACACTTCAGCACTGTGGTGGAATCCTGTTTTAATATGTTACTCATTTATTAGGCTTCTTTTTATGTAGTATAAGTTTTATATTCTGCATAGTTTAGAGTAGTTCAGTAAGCTTGCTTTAGTAGATTCATGCATAAAACCAAGTGTTCTGTTCAAGGCCTGCTTCAGCTTTAACTGTTGTTATCTCCAAGTTAGCAGTTGTTTTGACTAGTGCTGCCAGGCAGAGGTTGTTTAAAGAACGCTGTAACACTCTGAGCAGGGGCAGAGCTCTCGAGACCTCTCGCTCGCAACATCTGTACATGATCAATAAATCTGAACAGAAAACAGTTGATTAATAGATTTATTTCTCATCGGATAAATTCCACGACAAGCACATAGTCAGGGGAAGCGTGGAATCGATCTCACAACTTTCTAGGGTGAAAGACAACTGTTCTTCCTCATGAGTTACAGCCCCCATTTACCACACAAACATCGTGGTGGAAAGATAACAACCACCACAGACTACTGGAACTGTAAAATAAGTGTTTTTAGATACATTATATTCATTTTCTGCTGTGTGTAAAAACTTAAGTTCTCTTTCTCTCCGACAGACTTGGTTACCCTCTATGAGTCACTCGGTAATTGCCACCTCTGGTCTTTGCCTTTCTTTACTGCTCCGTGTAACTATTAAACAGACTGACCAATTATGCTGTTGGTAGCTACAACATTTTGATCAATTGAACCAACACAGATCAATGATAGATGAATACTATGTAGTCTCCAACTTGATGGGGATTGAAGCAGATTTATTCCCAGTGTCTCTATACTGAGAAATAATTCATCAGAAAGCTAATGACTCTGGTTAAGCCTACATATGATCTTTGCTTTTAAATCCTATTTTGCCTTTGTTCCGCTTTACAGCATGCACTTTAGTTTATGCTGAAAACGTCTGGTCACATTACCTAAGAACATCCACTTCACACACTGCAACTGTGACCACGACTGCAGCACAATAACCAAGCATCCCAAAAGAAATTTGTTAAGCTTTAAGCACTCCCAGAAATTACAAGCATCTGTAATGTGAGCAATTGGTCTCACAGTACTGTGAAAAGACAGTTGATAAAAAAAACATGGCGCTCTGTCATGCTGCTCCCATCTTACTTAACATCAACACATCTGCACCGAAGGAATTATGGGTAAGTATGTTCATTCAGTGTGTCCCTCTGCTGTCCTTGTCTGCATTCAGTTTCCGCTGAGATCTCCCCACAGGCACGAGGATCAGAATGTAAATGAGATGGAGGGAGGTTGTGAGACAGAGGCATTTCCCAAAATGATTAAACTCCTTTCACTTTACTCCATTAGTCTCATCCATCCCTCGTTTTGTCCATTCACAACCTCCCAAACCGCAGTCTTTACAGAGATTGAATCACAGCCACTGCCTCCTGCACTCTCATTAACCTTCTAAAACTATCGAGCCAAAGCTTCAACATAAGAGCAGCTATTTGGGGTCAGATTGAACAACATTTACAAACCACATCAGATGGAGTCTACCATGTAACAGACATGTACATATGTTCAGGCTACAGCTGGGATCTAGTTACACTGCAGCTTTTGCCATCACTATGGGTGTTTATCAGCTTAACAGTAAGAGGTGGCATGTTCATTAATTGTGATGTCAATAAACTTACAGAAATGTAAAACAACATCAAATATATGCGAGCAGGACACAGAAGGAGAGGAAGAGAACATGATCAAAAGGCCTAAAAAAAGAATTTAAAGATATGTTAGTTCAAAATCAGTGAAGTGGAGCAGAATAAAGAAAAACTAGCCTGAAGAGACAATCATAATTATTATGCTCTTTTTACATATCTGTCCTCTAATACTTATATCTACATCTAAGTATGTCATGGAGTAGATAGAAGCTCACTTTTACGAACAAGAAACCTGTTACACACACATATCACCACAGACTGCATGCTGCAGTGCATGCAGTGAGAGATTTGAAATTGCAGCTCAAGCAGCTGCTTTGAGAATGACTCGGGCTACAAACACATCAAAAACTGGAAGCTTCTTGTGGTGCACACACCATCTTACCCTCAGCCTGACCGTCTGGCTTACACCACTTCACAACTTACGACCTTTGTTCACCAAAGAGTAGAGATTTATATGGATTTTAGTAACCAAAAGTTGCTTTATTTGTTAATTTAAACTAAATCTCTTGTAGAAGCCAGATATGCTAAATCACATGCAGTGTCATTATGCCTGAGGTCGACAGTGACCTGTCACTAATGTTGATTGGTTGAGAGAGTAGGGATGACCATGATCACTCAGCACTGATTAAATCCTGACAATAATAACTGTTCTGGGCATCAGTCATCCATATTCATCAAGCCCTGGCATGCCTCCGTTAAGTAATCACATCGGGGAAATACAGACATGGGTGTGAACTGTGTCAGAAATGCTTTGTAATGTGTGGCAGTAAAACTAAAGCAATTCAAGTAATGAAAATGCTGCTGTTTACAGAGATTGATGTGATAACATTAAGAAATAGCCTACATACTAAATATTTGGTCTTCTGGCTGTCTCTGGTTTTCTGAATTTATTTTCACATCTTTCTGTAGCCATGAGTTTTGCAAGAGTATTTTTTCTTTTGTGCAAACAGTTTAATATATTCTGCAGTAATGATGGTGTACCTGCAGGAGGGACAATGGGAGCCTCGCTAACAAAACAGATAGTAGGCTGAATCTGACAAGCTTTGGGGAAATTTTGAGGGAAAAAAAACACATGACTCATACTGCTGTCTGTTCTTGCTCCCTGATCTCTCATTCTTTTTTTCTTTTATCAGTGATGATGCTCTCAATCTGTCACAGTGATTGCCTGATGGAATAATAATTTGCCTAAATTGAGCCATAATGCGCCTTGTAAATTTAATTTCGTCTCAAAACCAGATTAACCCACATGACAGTTTGCACATGTCTATCAATGCATGTGTGCCAGTATTGGCATGTGCACATTATGGTGTGTGTGTGGATACACTATGTGCTTGCCAAGACCCTTAATCCCAACAGCGTATGCTGAATAAGTCTGATGAGTATTTTTGAGTAGGGTAGAAAAAAGAAATCCCAATCCCTTCAAACATCGCCCATGGATACAACCAGTCATGAAAAAAGCCAAACACATGGACAGACAAGAGTTAGTATTTTGGGCACACACATGTTATTATTTCAAACCAGGGCTTGAGGAAAAAAATAATACATCCAGGAGACCAGGAAACCCTTGTTTGAGAAATATCAACAGCTCTTTTGGATGATAAATTATGCAAAAAAGCACAATTTAATGAAGATAATATGTTACATGTTATATTTAAGGAATTTTAGAAGTCTGACTTTTACCCAGTTTAGGGGCCATGAATATAGTTAAGAGGGGGAATTATCACTGGGTGCATGGTTGGACGTTACATGGTTGTCATGGCGATGTGGAGTGGGGTCACGTGGATGTGGATTGGTGTAAATCTGAATAATTAAAAAGGCATTGTCAGCCAGTCACTGGGATTTGTCATTTTTGTTGACCACCCTAATTCATGTGTATTCTACCTGACATTCAGCTACGTACCACACTGTGCAAATAACATCTCATCCGGTGCGTCAGGCAGTGGATTTAATCCAGTCCGTCAATAAACAAGCCTATGAAATATGTGGCCTATGTACATCATTTGAAGAACCAACAGCGCATCATACAAATAGACTGAACCCAGCCCTTGCCTCAGCAGCTACTGTGGAAGTTGCAACAACCAGCTTTCTGCATGTGTTTCAGAAGGAAGCACATTCATTTGTATCAAATTTTGCTGACAACTTTATCTTCACTGACCCTTGGGTTCATAATTAATGTAAAACAATCCTGCCAAAGTAGCTGGTGCTAAATAGCATCGTCTTGCAGAAAGAACATCAGAAACTCTTTCAGTGAAAGTATATAAGGGTAAAATTACCCACCCAGGGGTTTTGGAGGAGTGGCCATAGAGAGAACCTGAACATATAGTCAATAAATAATACAATAATTCCCCATATTAAAAAAAATTTAAATAATATCCAATCAGTTTGAAGGTATAATCTTACTCTGAAAAAAATATACACTGACACACACACACAAAACACACACCACTCCTTTGATCATTTGAATGTTCCTACATTGGAGTGTCACATTAGCAGCTTGACATTTTTCCCTAAACAGTGAGCTTGGCAGGTCTAGGTAGGGATATTAAATATGCATTACAGTGCAGTGATAGGACAGCGGGACCATTAACTATCATAAATGTGTAATTTAGCTCTGATGCATATATTCAGCTCAGTGAACGGATAGGATCCTCGTATACAAGCCTACTGATTAGCATCCCAATGCCGAAATGCATCTCAATTAGACTGAGTGTCAGCCTTCATTTGGCAGAGCAGGGATTGAGATAGAATGAACCAATGAATACAAGTATGAAAAAAAAAGAAAAAAACACCTTGCCAGAGGATGGGCATGAGAGGGGAGAGAGAAGCCAGGTGCTGCTGACCAGCAGCACACACATTAGCAAATAACATGACTGTGAGAAGATCTTAGCACTTCAAATTTTAATATTATTCAAACTGTTAAGTATGAACATAAAATAAATAACTTGATCAAACAGAATCAAATTTTTTACAGATACTTTCTTTAAAAGCTAAAAATGACCAGCTTTTTCTTTTTTTGTGCTACATCCCTTGTTCTCGAACAGCTTTTTGTTTTTCCCAATTTCTGTCAGCCTTTATTTATATTATTTTCTATCCATTTTTCTGTTCCACAATCTGCTAAATAAGGCTGAGCAAATAACTGTTTGAATCAATTTTGCAATATAAAATGTTTTCATTAGCAATTAAAAAAGGTGCACTAATAATTTTCCTGAAACACAACATGCCTGGTTTCCGACCTACAGTGTCCAGTTTTACAAATCCACTCACTTCAAGTCATGATTTTGTTGCTTTTCCTGTCAGCTTTCCTCAGCTCTTAAGTTATGTAGCATTTTAAAACCTCATCGCTGACTAATTTTTCTACCAATGACTAAAATGTTGAGACAAAAAATGCAGAGGAGAGAAAACAGTCCTACTTATGAAGTATCCTGATGAATGAATAAAACCAGTTACTGGGTGGGGTAATTGAATATTTCTCAGTTTCAGATCTCATCACTCAGTAAGTGATGTGAATATAGCTCACAAAAAATATTGGATCCATTTTAAACTGTAATAACATTACAGAAGTTACTACAATGACGAGCAGATTCTGTCTCCATCTGCATCTGCCACCAGTGACATTAAGTTTTCAGTAAAACATAAGTGTTTCCATCTTCACCTTTTTTTTTTAAATGTATATTTCTGTGTGTTTTTCAAGTGGCCAAAGCGATATGCTTTCAGACATGTTTGTGTTGTGTTTGTGTTTGTGTGTGTGTACATCAGGTGGAGCTCTCTTGTGTGCGATAAAACAAGCATGTAGTGAGAATTGATACTGAAAATAATGTTTTAAAAAAACTTCAAACTGTTTATTTTTATAATAGAAGGACAATTTTGGCCACAGGCTACAACCATCAGTTTTTCTAAGTTTAACCATTTAATTTTTATCAACTTTGTGTCCCTGTGTATGAATATAGTGCAGGTCATATTTTGATGACTTGTCATCTCATGTACTACTCTTACTAATCTTTAACCTCTTAAATATGATTCCGTGTGAACAGAAGCTGGAACTTAACAGTATATCATATTTGTTGTATAAAAACCCAAATTACAAAATATTACAATTTTTTTAGTCATTCAGGCTTATACCAAGCCTCATGTAACCCTTACTGATAGTTCTCTTGTCTTATTTATAAAATTTTACTTCACTTTCCTGCCGCTGTCCCTTTTTTTCAGGTATGTGTGAATTGCTTGCATCAAACTGAACTTCTAATCTTATTTCTTGTACATTTTTAATCTGAAAGTATTTTTCAGTTCTGACTTTTAAACACATGCCTTAAAAAAAAAATTAAAAAAAAAAAAAAACATTTTACATTAAAGGGCGGCATATTCTCGCACACCATCTGTATCAGGTTGGGACCACGTAGCTAATGTAGATGGATGGTGTGTTTATAATTTAATATAGGGTCAACAGATGGCCGTAGAGCCAGTAAACACACTGACCAGTTTTGTTGATGGTTCGTTTCAGTTCAATCAATCAATCAATCAAACTTTATTTCTTGAGCACTTTTCATGCCACGGGCAACACAAAGCGCTTTACAAGATAAAATCAAGTCATATGGATTAAAACAAACAGTGGATAACAAGTGGATAACATTTAAAAATAATAATGACACAAGCTCTTTCCACACACTCACAAGGACATAGAGCAAACAACCCCCCCACACCCACACACACACACACACCCACACACACCCACACACACACACACACACACACACACAACACACACACACATTCCCCAAAAAACATAATTCCCTGAACACTGTCTCTTTAACCGAATGCAGATTAATAAAACAACTAAAACATTAAATAAGTGATAAAAATTCAGGCAAGTAGAACAACAATGGCAGCTAATAGCATTCATTCGGCCATTGACATATATACATGCATATACTGTATATGTCTAGACATATGTATGTATTCAGCAACAAGACCTAAACATCCGGAAACAAATATTCACACTGCGTTTCATAGCCGGGATGCAAATCAGGTCCAGAGAGGTGCAGGTCACGCATTTGCGGACCTACTCAGAGCCTATGGCAGTTACAGCATAACCAACCTAAGGCAGATGCTGCCTGAGTATAAGCCTATATAATACTTCCCACCTGTCAGTCTGACCTGAAAAAGCATTTCAGAAGAGATGTGAAAGAACTGAGAAAATAAGTCCATTTGTTTTCTGTTCAAGCATTTAGAATGATCACAACCTGGATAACTGAGAATTCAAACTGAGTAAAACATTTCTCCTTAGTAAATTATTTCCTCTGTTTATTCTTTTTCTTGCTTTTTCCTCTATTTAGTCTAATCTAACTGTCCTGACTTATCTTAATCACTTTGGCATCTGAACAAACACATTCCAAATAAAGACATTCAAACTCTTGTTTAATAAAACTGTGAAGCATTCAGGCTCAATGTAAATTGCTGCTCATCTGATCTCTGGATCTTCTTCTTTCTCCCCCTCTATTCCTGGTGACAGAGTGTGAGTCTTAGCATGTTGACAGCAAGCCAGAAAGCCAAACCCCAGAGGAATCAATCATCTGAGCCAGGATCAATATCAAAGATGCACATCCTGGACCCATATCCTTAGCTACTGACTTGGCTGGCGACTACTGATTGGCCAAAAAACAATACTCAAAGCCGCCCTCCTACTTATTTAGCAAGCACTACTGCACCACTGAGGTCCCTACACTCACGGCACAATGCATAGTTAATCAGTTTCTCTGAAAAAGTAGTTTTTCACATGCTATTTCTAAAATTATGCAGAGTTTCAATAAACAATAGGACAGTGTAACATGTTGTGGGCCATTGTTCATCTGAGGCTAAACTAGCCTCAAATTAAAAACTGGTTCATGTCTTTTTGTATCCCAATACATCAAACTTGAGTCACATTTATAAATTTATAGATTTTATATCAGAATTTTTCCTTTGTTGCAGGATGAAAGAAAAGGCTGTATGAACTGGAATTTTTTTCAAGTTCTGTCATATTAGCTTCCCTCTGCAGAAAAAGTAACCAATACTCAGTAAAACAGACATAATAGAACTGAAGACAGCCAGAGTGTGTCTTTACTGATGCGAGATTGACTTCAAAGGTACATCTATTTACATTCTACAGTCTACAGCAGATGTATTGTGGCAAAATTAGATTTTTTTTTTCTAAATCAACGATCAATACATACTAGTAGATTGGAGTATTAAAGCTAAATGCATAACTAAGGAGAAATAACTGAAATTGTTTCACCTCAAGGCTTGCTTTTGTGCACTGCCTGTAGACCCGCTTATGTAGTTACTTAGAAGAGAAGAGCTCCAAGTCAGTCTGTATTCCCTGTAGCTCTGGTAGTGCTGTGCACTTTAAAAATACAAGACCAATGTTAATCCAGGTTCAGTCCCTTTCTTTGTCCCACAACTTATAATGCAATTAAAGTAGTTGTTTTTAGAGCTTATGCTAAATCCTAGTCATCTTCAGATGAACATTTCATTTTGTTCTCCACCATTTTGCTTTAAATGTACATGCTGCCATTGTTCACTTGCTGCAGCCTTGTATAGGGAGGGAGGGAGGGCCGAGGGCTTCAAGAGGACAGAGAAGGTAGAAATTCATGTAAAAGTATGAACTTTTGTCGGACTGACTGGTAAATACGGGACTGGAGATTAATACAGAGAGTATTGGGTGTATGACGTCATGCTATACCCCAGATGAAATTTAGCATTTTTAAAAATTTCTTTAATTCAGAAATGACGATTTTCAGCTTATTGCCCTTTTAACTCTGGACGGAGAAAGTCAGAGAAAACAAGAACTAGAAAAGGCACCCCCGAGTCAGATCGAGTGGATGACAAATATACGTTTCACTGAAAGTTATTTTAATCTCAAGACAGTTTAATCTCAGCAACAGTGACTCAAAGTGACCTTTGCTATCAGTGGCAGAAGTACATTAATTAGTTAGACTGTGATTTTAACAAGATGGCCTATTCCACTGATTGTGATGTGAGTCAACCTAAAGGCACTAAATTGTATATTGTAACAGCAATGTCAAATAACTATATTCTTTATTTACAAAAATATATCTTGAGAGAAAAAAACATGAGCAAATCCAAACTAAAGTAAATGGTAAAAATCCTAAATAAAGCTTGTCCAAACATCTTTACTGCTATCAACAAAACGTTTCAGGAAATCAGCAAAAAAATTAAACGCAGAAGAAGATTGATGTAGCAAGTCAAGTCTCAGTAGTAATATTAAATAAAATGTATATGAAATAGATGTGTGTGTGTGTGTGTGTGTGTGTGTGTGTGTGTGTGTGTGTGTGTGTGTGTGTGGTCTTTGCAGTTAAAAAAATCTTGTTAGTACACACCATTCACTTTGTTTTTAAACCATCTGGCTGAAGCTTTAATTGACAGTGCTGGACTGGACAGTCTCAAAGACAATGGAACATCACTCTTTCAATATTGCAAACATAAAACCAGAGAGCAGAGAGCACTCTTACTGGTCATAAAGCCGAATGAGACCAGTTGTATTTTCAGTCCTGCTGGAATAACTTGATGTTTAACAGATGCTTTGATATTATTGCTAACTTTACGAGAGAGGAGACGAAGGCTCCAAAGGATTTTATGCTATTTCACATGGAATGAGTTGATAGTGTGATGCTGCACAAATGTATAATTTCTCCCTCGTACAGCATTAATTCTGCTGGTGTCAGGCTCAGTGCTAAGGTCAACAACTGAGGGAAAAAAAGACTCACCTTGTTTCTGGAAAAGTTGGCTGCTGACAATTTCAGTCATTGAGGACACTTTTTGTTTCTGGAGTTTCTCAGGTGGGATGCAGGAATAAAAGTCATGCAGCAACTGACTGAGGAGAGAAAGTGACAGGAAATTAGATAAATAATAGGCTGATTGTAGGGATGGGCGATATGGCCAAAAAAATAAAATCTCCAATTTTTTTAAACCAAATCCAATTTCCAATTTTAATAGATTGTTTCCCCTTACTGTAAAGAAAAAAAATTACAAATGTCAAAAATTATTCTTTTTCAAAAATGCATTTATTTTGATCAGCCTAGAAGTTTACCTAAATTTAAAGTGCAACAAACAAGCTGTTAAACAAGATTGTAAAAAGAGATGGCAGGCGCTGCCACTGTAAACATTATAAGAAACAAGTGCGTTTCCACTGTGAGATAGTTTTTAACTTTTGATCATACATTTAAGGATAGGCCTCACTTCACTTGTGCAACTTTATTTCAAAATAAAAAACTGATGAATAAATAAATAAAAATGCATCCTCTTGAAAGAAAAATAGTGATTCCTTTTAGAGTATTTTGACATTAAATAACCAAAACAATTTCCCACATTGGCAATGAGGTAATAAAAATTAATGGTTTCTTTACACTTAACATGTGTTTAGAGAAAATTGACCTCTTTGATACTAAATACTGTTTTTAAAAAATCTCTGAATGTTAATTAAAGCTATATTTCTAACATACATGTATTATTACATTCTTGCTACTTTTTGTTTGACTTACACATTTTTGGCAAGAAAGACGAGCCTGTCAACTGCATCTGGCTTCAGACCCCCGTGGATGTGACAATGCCCCCTCCCACAATGAAAACCCTGCGTTTCCATTACACCTAGAACTACGCAGAAGCTAAATATCACCATAAAACCCACTGCTATAAAAGTTTTTACAATCTCAAGAGGTAGTTTTTCAGACATTTTGATATAGAAATATATTGCAAAAGTGGAATGGAAACACTTTTTTTTACTTTTACGTGTCCCCAGACGTGACATGGGGGTTGTGACCAGTTAATTTCTGGTAAAGATGGCGCGGTGTGGAATAAAGAACAGCAAATTTCATAGTTTTAAAAAAGAAAATGAGGGAGAAAAGCTTCGAAAATCCAAAGCAATTTCTCCGCAGCAACTAGAAAACCCTAAAATAACGCTACTTGCCCACTTTGCATTAACCACAATTACGAAACGTGATGCTTATGCACTAAACACTGTTCAATGGAAACACCTGCAAATCACAACTGTTGTTTGTCAAAATGTACAAATATCGTTTTTATTTTGCGAAAAAATTGAATGGAAACGCAGAGGGGGCACTTGTACGTTTCTAGCTGCCATGTTGTTGTGTTAACACGTTTCTGTGGGAAACCAGCGGGAGTGCGCTGACGTTACTATAAGGTACGGAAGCCCAAAAGGTGCTGGCGGGGCAAAAAAAAATCCAGATTTTCATAAAAATAAATCTTCATAAACAGCAAATTCGAATTAATCGATTAAATCGATTAATCGCCCAGCCCTAGCTGATTGTTGGATGCGAGGGCAGAAACAGGTCTGGTTTTTTTTTTGTTTTTTTTTAAACAATTGCAGTAACTATTCAAAAACATTTCCCTACACATTACACATTACAGATTTTTAATGATAGAAATATCTATGGTCCTTGATAATTTGCAGCATTTGCTTGATCCAAAGATTAACACATCCCTTTTAGTAAGTTCACTTTAAAATCTCACCTATACGGTTACAAAATATGCAGCCTCTATAAAGGAAACAAATGAAGTAACATTCAAAACATAAGCCTGAAACATGAGTTGGGCAGTGTATGCTGCATGAAAACAAATGAGCCTGCACATGCTTTAATGAAGACACAGGTTTGACTTACCACCACCACCACAAATTCAATTTCAGAATAATTAAACAGGCTGCTTGTAAGCCTTGATGCCACTTAGAAAGATTGAATGCTCAGAGCACGGCAAACCCTCTGTCTTTTTTTTCCTATCTGTATCTCACTTTGTCTCTGTCTCCTCATATTATGCCGCGCAGGACAACAGCACTTTTATTAATGGCATAAAATAATGAAATGTACACGCAAACCAAAACATGACAAAAAGGTGTGTGTGTCTTTTAATGTGTGTAAGTTGACATGAGAATACATTAAGGGTACAAAGGCTCATTGCAGACTTATAAGGCCCACTAATCATCTGAGCTGAAAGTAATTAAAATCCAAAATGGCAGTCTGTAGCCTATGGACATGCAAAGGATGGACCCAATAACACCAACAGCTGACAGATCTTTGCTCGGCCCGTTCCACAGATCACAACCACAGGTGAGTTTACAGTGCAGAAATGAATCTACGCAGGCGATAAAAAATGCTTTGATGTCCATGTCCTGCACTGCGATTGTAATTCACACGGCCTGCTTGCGGAAAGTGCTCGGGGCAATTCTTATCAAGAATGCAGCGGGGACCTTACTTTCAAGTTCAGATGGTTCAGATAGGTTTGTGTGTGGGTGTGTAAAGAAGTGCAGAAGACAATAAGGAATGAATGAATATGCGTGAAAGAGAGGACATGAGAAAAATGAATGACAGATGATAAAATATGAGAGCACATGCCCTGACATTTAACTCTGCCCTTCAGCATTTTTGTGCCCATGAACAGATGTGTGTGTTCTTTTAGTGTGTCTGTGAGCCAAGTGTTAGAAACAATGAAGGGGGGGGCTGAAGAGGCAGATGAGGATAATCTAACAAGCATAGAGAAACACACACAGAGGTCACAGATAAGAGAAAGGGGAAAAAATATCTTAACATTGTACAAATAGAGAAATGTTTGAAACCTGTGATTTGAAAAAGTAAAATGAAAAAAAACTAAATAAAGATTCATGGTCAGTCATGTCATTTCCTGGCCTAAAGAGTTCATTTCATGTTTGATTGTAGATCAAGGAAAGGTTAAGTGAGCCATTCTAAGCCGTTTCCTTCTTCTGCAGTAAGAGAAGAAAACAGAGATGAGTCGAATGGTTTTTGTTTGATGGTTTCCGTAAGACTGTCATCTTACTCAGGGGCAAACCGAGGAGCCCCTGAGTGGGTGCGAGTGTTTGTCCTTGTCTCTATGTCAGTTTGATGAGATTTTTATTACCTGGTAAGAAAGTAAGGCTTAACCACTGTGGACTGTGTGGGAGGCAGAAGAATGAGGGTTACGGAACAAAGCCAAGAGGGAAACTCCAACAGAGAGATCCTATACATCCTCTCTGTCAAAGCACCTGAATGACACCAAGGATAAGGTGCTGGCGTGTGTATAGGCGCGTGTGTGTCCATGTGTCTATATGGTTTTGTTTTTAAGGATGAGCTTACCTCAGGAGTTTGGCATCAAATACTTTCTCAACGTCATGCAGGACTGTTGGCAGGTACTTCAGAGCAGCAACCTGATGACACACACAAAGACACGCGCAACAAAAATACACTTAAAATTGCTGGCTTAAACCCCTGCAGAAGGTGACTTTGTTATCAAACAGGTTATCTTCACTTGTGTGAGAAAGAATATATTTCATTTTTTTACTTGGCTGCTTCTCTCTTCCAAACTTTCTGTGACTGGATCTGTCTGAATGTTTGTCATGGTGTAAGCAAGCAGAATAAGAAAAAGACATTATGCAGCGGAATACTGATGCAGCAGAATCTGGCAAAAGAGGTGGGATCATATGGAAAAGGAAAAAAAAACATTTTCAAAAAAGGCAGAGAAGAAAAAAGCTGAGAAGAATGGGAAGAGAGAGTAAAGACAAGTAGAAGCAGAAGAAGAGTAAACGCAGGGTGAGAAAACAGGATTACCCTGAGCAACAGCGTAGTGGTGTAGTCTGTTTTCATCAAATTGTTGATAGACTCGAAAAGCCTCCTGAGCGACTCCTCAAACTCAGCCTGCTCCTTACCCTCGTAGAGCCTTGGGAAAAAAAAGAGAATGAATGGAAATGCAACCGGATGAACAGACTGACACACAGAGTTGGTGATGAATGTGTGATGTTACATGAGGATGGAGTGAGGACAGACATATGAGCAAACAACAGGCTTCATGAATAATCACTGGGAGTAGATCAGGCATGGGGGAAATGATCAAAGTTGAAATACATCAAGATTCAGAACACACGGCATGACAAAACACAAATTTGTAGCCAAAGGATTAAAACATCTGATTCTTGTCAATCAGAGGGCGCAACGAGCGAGTGAGGTTAAAGGATGAGCCAAACTCCGGATGGAGCAAAGTCATTTACAAACTACCACAGCTTTAGTTATTATGGATTTGAGTCCATATTCAGTCTAAGAAACAGAGCTTTTTGCACCATGTTGCCCATGCTGGAATCATGAATAAAACAGTGATCCTGACACTTTACAACAAGAACAAAACCAGACAGAAAATGAATGAAGGAAGAAGGTAGGACAGCACCAAAGTACGGAGTGTGCCACATCACTACAGAATCTTATGTTCCCATAACTTCACTCTTCATTTAATGTACTGTCATGTTTGTCATTTTTACAGTTTGAAATAAAAAAAAAAACTATTGGAGGATCTTTTGGAATTCAAAATTCTGGAATATTGATTAGCGGAAAACCTGCCTAAATTCCTTTCAATTTTGTATCTCTAATAAAATAAGAGAAGTACATTTAAAAATTCTACACAACATTTATCCGTCTCATGCAAGCATCTGCAAAATAATGAATATTAACCCTCTCTGTTCATTTTGGAATACTGAGCCAGAAACTCTCTTACACCTGTTTTGCTGTTGCCCTCCCTCTAACTTTTTTTGGAAGGATGTTGAAAAATTTATCCTGAATAAAAGTGGTCACTCTGTATCAATCACTCCCCAAAAACCTTATCTGCATGTATAATTGCAATGATAATTTTGTTAATGTATTATTTCGTATACAGGCGGCTGAAATGGGTTTCCTCCGCAGGGTGGCCGGGCTCTCCCTTAGAGAGGTAGGGTGAGGAGCTCGGTCATCCGGGAGGGGCTCAGAGTAGAGCCGCTGCTCCTTCGCATCGAGAGGAACCAGTTGAGGTGGCTCGGGCATCTGGTCAGGATGCCTCCTAGACGCGTCCCTGATGAGGTGTTCCAGGCACGTCCCTCTGGGAGGAGACCCCGGGGAAGACCCAGGACACGCTGGAGGGATTATATCTCTCAGCTGGCCTGGGAACGCCTCGGGATCCCCCCCGCAGAGTTGGCAAATGTGGCTGGGGAGAGGGAAGTCTGGGCTTCCCTGCTTAGGCTGCTGCCGTGTGCAAATGTTTTCTTGTAGCAAAGAGTTTGCGTCTCTTCCAATATCCAATAGCTCCAACATCCAACAGGAATAAAATATTGAATGTAACACATACTTAGCTTTAAAAGTACAGCAACTAACAAGTAGCAGATAAAAGAAGATACCTCAAGATGCATTGAAATGATTAAATAATATGCAGGGGAAAAAAACATCCACTCTGCCTTGGAAAGAATTCTTCTATATACCCAGTACTGTTTCGTTTCTCCTTTTTTTATCATTTTTATTTGAATCATCTTGAACTTCCATCACTTGAACCAAGTGCTACTTTGCAACACTGTTCTTGTAATAATTACAATTAATAATTAGCTTCATTAGAACGTAATAAAATCTTCCTTTCATTCAAGCATGAACTTGTAAAAATCCTCCTTAAGGTAATCCCCATATCACAGAATTTCATTAAGACACCTCGTCTTCAGCTGACTCAACTGTGTATTTTTGTTTTCCTCTAATACTTGCAGTTAAAAATTAAACGTCATTATCTGACATAGTCACACACTTATGAATCCATGTCTAATGCCAATTTTTAAAAAAGAAAACTGAGTATTTCCTACTTTTTACACTTGTAAACATTTCAGATAACTACTCATTTTAGTGAGATTCATTATACTTCAATTTGTTTCTTCTTTATAATTGACACTGAATACACTGTGGAGAAAATGATCACTCGAGTTACTCTTTCTATATTGACACAGAGTTATCCACAAACACGTGAAATCACATCTAAAGTCTGTATGGAAATGGAGCACCAACATCATACTGCCTGTGTAATCATACAGTTGAGTAAACTTGCAATTCAGTGTAATAAGTTTCCTCACAAAGAGGCACAGAACTAATACATCATTATGTTTCCACATCTAAACCAAGCAGCAGCAGGCGCTGACCGCTGTAGTCATAACATCCACTAAGTTAAAAAACTGGGTTATCTTTGTTGCTGCTATTCACACGTCATTCAAACACCCACGCATCCCAACACCATCTATTAAATCCCACTTCCTCCATGCTTTGCAAATTTTACTCTCATGTACCCACTTTCCCACCCACCCTCTCTTCTCCTCACTATCTTTGTGTGATTCTGTTGCCCTGTGCATTTGTTAATTACAATAGTGAATGCTGGAGGGATGGATTAGCATGTGGCACACAACAAATTTAGCATGTGGAGGGAGAGATTAAGCTGTAGCACACAGAGGTATTATTACTGTGGATAGTTATGATTACAGAAGCACAGTCCTGCTTAATCCACCAACCCTGTCTGTGTTTAAGGATGTGTGTAGAGAGATATCCTGATGTATTAGGGTCAATCTTGATCTGATTACAGTCAGTTGTACACTTCCTCTTTGCATTCACTACACTCGCCTAAAATACTTGTTTCTTGCTTATAAGTACTTTATTTGCAAGGTGCATGAGGAACTGAAGGAATTACTGCAACTTGTGAACACACACAGACAGGCTGAGGCACAATACAATGCAAATCTGTCAGACATGTTCTGCAACTTGTTACAGGAGACAGGAGGAGCAGGGAGTGGCATAAAGATATGACAAACTGCAGGGGGTGGAGGCACTCAGGAGGTGTGTATAGGAAGATGGCAAGATGAATTTACTATACTTGTGGGTACAGAAAAAGGGAGAACTATAAAATATTTTTAAAAACATCCTGCATAAGTTATGAATATTACATCACAAATATCATCTTGTGGTTCATTATTTCAGTTCCTTTCTTGATCAGCTGCTTAAAGTGATCCATGCTATGACCAAGTGTGAGCAAATTTGAAATTCAGGTGTTTTGTTTAAACAGGAACGGTGTACAGACTAAAACTGCTGAAATGCACTACTGCTTTCAGATGTGTCAAAACAACACTTTAAAAACTAAGATTATCGAGTTGTGGCTGCGTGCCTCAGCAAACAGGTCACACTGCAGTTTAAAGCAGTGCATGTCCACACACAAAGGATACGCATGGTACAAGCAGCAGAGAAATTCTCCCAAAAGATCTGCGTTTTTATGCCAACAAATAAAGTTAATTCTTCAGATATTGATCTTGTTGCAAAGAGGCACCATATTCTAAATTGGAGAATCTTCACACACTTTATTTAACCTGGCAGAACGGATCGATGATGACAGTGTCCAGACAGGGACAAGATTAGCGTCACTGACTCAGAAACTGGCCAAATGTGAAATATGGTCATTTGTCCCTTCTGTTCCTGATGAATGGATGAGCAAACTGATCTAATGACAAACATACTGATAAAATGCCTCCAGTCAGTACAGGAATAATTAAAACCCTTTTCTTGAACCGATCAGTGAAACTTTGTATTGAGCTCATAAGTGCATTAAGTGTTGTTAAATCCAATTTGCACTCAGGTTTATTCATGCAGAAGGGGCTTGCCTTGGGCTTATCAGTAGAATAGAAGGTTGGAATTCATTAAAATAATGTTGGGTTTGTAAAGCTTGAAATGATTTTCTGGTGGATGGAGTTTGTATCACCGAGGCCTGAGTGTTATATTGTTATCAATTTTACCTCATCCTTGCTTGTAATGAGATATTCTTTCTTCCTATCAAAACAAATGATGTCAAATTAATTAAATGTTAAGAAAATAATAACAGGATGAGAAAATCTAAGAATTGAGGTAAGTAAAAAAGATTTCACAATCTTAATAAAAGATTTCATCATAATATAATAATCATTATGATGAATCACTTCACATTAATAATAGTTCATAAGTTTGAAAATCCAGAAAATTAAAAAAAAAACTTGTTACATATTATATTATTTTGTATATATATATATATATATATATATATATATATATATATATATATATATATATATATACATGTTTGTTTTTTTAAATAACTGGAGAGCTGAAAAGTATGAAGATGGTAATAGAATGATGCAGTGAGAATACTGAACACAGCAGGTGATCATCTAGACTAAAGAAAAATGGTTAGAACCATAAAGCATGAAGGGCAGTAAAGAGAGAAAACAAACTAAATCTGCAATATGGGTCCCTTACATATATATGAAGAAAACCTCCCACATTCCTAATAGTGTTTGCATGAGCACAAAGCCATTTTGACAAGCTAATAAATCTCAAATGGATCCACCTAAGTATTAATGACTGCTAGTCTTGATGGTGATGATTAAGCAGCCTCATAAATGCACTTTGAATACCAGATTATCTGTTGGCATAACCGGACAGTGTACCATACAAAAACTAATGTCATGTAATGCCGTCTTTAAATGCTGCGGATGTGGGAACTGTCTGCACCATGTAGTTGGGAAACAACAGAGAGAAGAGATAACATAGAAATAGAGAGAGAGGCTTATCGCTTTGGGATATCCAGGGGATTTGACAATGGCAGCTTAGTCAATCAGAAGGCAGAAGAGGGTTAATGGGATGCACAACCGCATACGGAGAGAGACATGTAGTCTGTCTACATCACAGTAAATGCCAACACTTTTACACAAAGCAAATGGAAACACATATGTTGACCGACATGGGAATTCCCTCTAACGCAAATAAATGAGCTCTTCCTCTAAAACAACCTTCAAACTCCACAGTACTGAGCCTTTGCTACTTGCCATTTGATCTAACCTTATTGAGATGGGAGGCAAGTTTGCATCCATCTTCTCTGCATCTTGTTATGCAGATATTTTGGTACACTTGGCTTTACCTGCAAGTTCACTCTCAGCAGCACTATTACAAACACATGGTTACAAATGTTCAGTTTGGTTATGATTACTGAAGTTTAAAAGTATTCAAAGATATTTTCAGATAATATCTTGCATATTTTCTATCTTGCATGTTTTCTAAAACAATCAGCAGATGCATTTAAACCTTGCGCATAGAGCCAAAACTTCATTTGTTTGAGGAATACTAATATAGTTTACCATGATTGCTGTAGCAACCCCCTGTCTCTATAAGACTGATGGACTGGCTTTTGTCTCTAACCGGGGTCAACAAACACTATTAGAGCGTCATTAAAGTGAGCTAATTTTGGTTGTCTAAAAACTCAATTCTGTAAACTCAGATATGGTTTACTCAAATGACTCTGGCAATGTACTAAACTGGTTTAAAACATACTACTTGGATACAAATGTTAAAGTGGAACTATTATGTGCATGTCAGGCTAATTTATTTTTATTTCTGAGACCAGAAGGGCTGGGATTGATCGAGTTATTGTCACAAATCGCTTTATTTACTTCAGACTGACCCTCTCTGTAGGCTGTCAGATCAGCCTGCAGGCAAAACGAGTGGATTGAGACTCTTCTGCATGAAGCCCCGCCTCTCGCCACTGCACTACATCGGGAGTGCGCACCGCACCTGCTTTCACCGTCATTGTGACATCCCATAAACAGAAGGATTAGGCTAATATGAACTCAATTAAAAAAAAAACAAAATACAATGTCAACACACAGCATACAGCCCTACATGTTGGAACCTGAATCAGACCCTGAAAACGAAGTGGAAAACATCAACCCACAGCAACGAATGCAGCAGGATGTCTCTCTTTGGTAAACTCACCAGCCATCGTTGGAAATAACTTTATCCGACGTTTTCCACCCACCTGATGTATTTGTACATGCCCTTGTTAACCAGTAGAAGGTAACCAAACACCGAACCCTATCCCCCGGGACGTCACAAGGATTTCCAAGTAGAAAAAACTCTCTAAAACGACGCATTTTTCGTCGCCATGGAAACCGAACGGAGAGCGTGCTGGAACTCAAACTCAAACTCAAACATGCATTTAGGTGATAAAAGACAGTGCCGTTCACATGTCTGATGAGGATTCAACACTGTAGCACTGTAGAAAGCTCAGAAAACTCGAAATACCATAATTGGACCCCTTTAAGTTAACGATTGATTCTAAACATGCAAGCATCAGTACACGTGATTGAATGTCTCATGTATTTCTTTGTTGTCACTCTGAAGTGACCTCTCTATTTTGCCTTGTGGTGGCTAAGACAGAAAACTCAACATCAGCAAGTGTCAGATTCATCACTCTACAGCTTATAAATGGTGTTTACACTCATCATATGGTGTAGTTCTGGTAGTTCTCTCAGCACAGTTGGTGTTTCTCTCACTGGAATCTTGTCTGTTCATGCTGGCTGCCAATTCAGCAGTCCTGCCCTGTCATTAGCTCTCATTTGGCTGCTGCACTTCATCATCAGTACTTATTAGCCACATTAGTGCTGTTATCAGCACCCTTTTTTCTCACAGAGCTGTCAAACACATCTACTTTAGCAATGCAGCTTTACAATGCTTTGTGCATCTTTGAGAATATTTATTTGCTTAATTGAAAGTACAAAATCTAAATTTTTATTATTATGGAAAAAAAACCTGCAACTTACTGGGAATACAGCATGCGTGAACGGACAATAAATTTGAAGATATACTCGAGGGCTTTAAGGGTGCGGAGGATGGGCTCACACTGCTCTCCTCGGCTTGACACATCCAGATACCGCTTCAACACCGACATCAGCTTTCTGGGAGAAAACGATACAAAGTGGAGGAAAAAGGAGAATGATAAAAAGTAAAAGAAAAAAGAAAGACAGAAGTAAATCAGAACCATTCAGGCAGAATTGTCATTTCTTTCCTGGTGTCCTACAGGTTGGAAAGTTAATCATCAACTCCATTTTTCACTTCCATAGAGCAGAAAGACAAAACGCAGCAGAGTGAAAGCAAAGGAAGAAGAGGAGCAGATAAAACTCCACAGGACGTTGCTGTGGAATAACAGCCAAGCAGTACTTCATACCTCAACAGATGTACCTTTCAAACTAACAACATTATTAATTGGACTTGGATGCTTGGTGAAGAAATTACTCTCCAGCACAGGCACACTTCACAGCGGCCTTAAGTCACACACATAAATACTTCAGTGTGTCAAAGCACCCAGAGAGAGGTGTGAGTGGCTCAGAGTTCAGTCTATGACCAGTTTATGACCAACATTACCCACCCCATATCTTCCAACTTGTATTGTCTCAGTGGCATGCAATAAAAGAATATTAATAACACATAATAAACTGTTCCAAAAAAAGAGTCAATTGGTCTGACTTCATGATAAATCCATTTCTATAAAATGAAACCATGGGGTTGCTTGCTAAATTATTTAAAGCTATCCACTCTTCTTGTAAGGTAAAAAGTCCATTTAAAACCTGAAGTCTAATCTGGCCTCACTGCCAACAGAGAGACTATTTAATCCATTAAAATGTCCCTTATTTTGCTCAGATGCAATGGTCAAACGCAAGTTCAGGATACTTTATTCTTTTCGAGAGTGGTTTAAAATGTAGCAAGAGGGAGTTAGAGTTTTACATAAAGACTTTGAGCTGACAGGCAATGAGCTCAAGTGGCCAGCTTATAGAGGGTGGATACTAATATACAGGCAGGGGAAGGAGGAAGAGATGATGCAATAGATAATAAATAGATGAAGTGGAGAAAACAAAGAGATGCCATGAGGAGGATGATGGCACTCAGGATAACTGAGGAAATCATGGTAAAAAGAAGGATGCAACTGAATTTAAATGTTAAAATAACACAGTAAGAGGGCAGTGAAAGTTCAACTTGTTCAATTTCCACACAAGCTATACAGATTGGTGTGTTTCCTTATGCTCACTGAGTCAAATGAGATAGAATATAAGTAAAGAAGCAGACACAACTGAGGAACAATGATACTATAATCTTGTTCAGTACACCAGTAAATGGCCATATTCACATATTCTTCTTCTGCGTCCTTCTTCCTCTCTCTCGACCAACATCACATATTGAATCACAGGAAGTGCATGCCCACCTGTGAGTGTGAGTTGTGTCCTACATTCTGTTGTGGTTAATTTAGCTCACAACTGTGAAAGTCTAAATATTGATAATATTCATTGTGTTTTTCTGCTTGCTTCTGCAAACTCACGACTAACTATCTGATTGTACTTTATGCCATTTATACTACTGTGAATACTCAGATAAGAGTTACTTGTATCTTTGACATCCTTAACTTAACTAGATAGATAGAGAGATAGAGAGAGAGAGAGAGAGAGAGAGAGAGAGAGATAGAGAGATAGAGAGAGAGAGATAGATAGATAGATAGATAAGATAGATAGATAGATAGATAGATAGATAGATAGATAGATAGATAGATAGATAGATAGATAGATAGATAGATAGATAGATAGATAGATAGATAGATAGATAGATAGATAAGCAGATAATAAACTCTTTTCAGTAAAAACATACATTATATATATCCCTGTCAAAGGGTACAACTGTGTAAATGCTACTGCATTATTTTGCAATAACCTGACAATATAAACCTAATTATCACTGTTTGATTGAGGGAAGATGCAAACAACTTATCAGCATATTTTTTATCATTTATCAGCCCTGCACAAAACAAATAACATGCATCATTTGCTTAAAGCTGCGTATTTGAGGTCTTGTGTGCTCAGCTGCCATGTGTCACTCTGACCGGCACAGCTGGGAGCAGGGAAAATGCCGTAATATTGCCAAAAATCAATTTATTATTTATCTAACATTTTAAATTTCACTAAAAGTCTTTGAATGTTGCTCTGATAGAGAAATGCAAATCAAAATCACAGGTGCAGCACTGGACCCAGATGTGTCCAAGAACTGGTTGGCTCTGGTCTCTGCTATCATGGTAGTGCAATAGCTGGGTTCAACAATAACCTTTAATTCATTCAGGGATGACACGGCAAGAAAGGGAATCTGATCAAAAATGCAACCTACTTGTATGCGAGTGTGGCACTGAAATGTTGCTTGATGTAGGCCTCCAGAACTGTGTTGAAGTGCTGGAATTTTCTGTCAGCGATCAGCCCTATGATATATATCTGTCAGACAGAGCAGAGAACAGAGCTGGAGTTAGTGACATGTTTACATAGCAGGAAATATTTACAAGGCAGATGAGGGTTATTTACAGTCATCTGATAGACATGCGCGTGTTTAGAAAGAATGACAGCTAGACATGTTAGACTCAAGACAGCTTGTTAAGAAACCTTCTGTGTGTGTTGACAAGACACACACACACACACACTGAGTCAGATCCAAAAAACATTTTCTCAGAAAACAGACACACATGCACACCTACCAGGGCATCAAACACAAGGATGTCATAGTCATCAGTCTGGGAGTGTTCCATCATGATGTTGAACAAAGCATCAAGTGTGTCCTGCAGAAACTACATGTGTACATATAGACAAAACAGAAGGGAAGTGAGAGTGAACTCATGTCAGTCCACATTCTTACACAAAGACCCTCCTATTCAGAGCACTGACCTTGACCACCTCCTCTCCATCAATGATTTTGAGTTTCTCCAGGTTTTCTCTGAGGAGTTCAGGTCGAGTCCTCCATTTGAGCAGCCCCAAAAGACCCACTGAAGGGAGAGAGGATGTTTTCTGTTCAGCTGGATGGACTGGATACTGCTGACTGCATGCATGAGGATACTGCTCGAAGCCAAGGTGGTAGTAAAAGCTACATTTGACAATCAACAAATTATGGGATACCTCCAGGCATCCCATAAATAAAACCTGCTACCTTGACCAAATATGTGAGAAAAACACTGGGTACTTTGTAAATATCCTTTCATGTTGGTGTGTTTTGTGTTGGCCATGTTTGGTTCAAAGTAGCAGGAAAAAAAGCAGATCATTTATGTTATCTGTCCTGTGAGTGTCATGCTCCCTAACTGTAAAAGAGGTTTCCATTACTCCAATGCACATCAACTCCTTCTCCCAAAAAAATGAAGCAAAAACGCTGATGGAAAAAAGGAGAGTTCATACCTCCAGTTGGTAACACATGTTTTCATTAATCCAGCAACAGTTTGACATTGGACATACTTCTCTCTCTCTGCTGGGTTTCCCAGCAATGTCAGCTCACTGCTCTCCCTGTCCAGTCATTTCTGACACGCCACACCAAGCTGCACATCTGCTGGGTTTGCTGAAGGGTCTGCATTTGTGTGTGCGGTAGTAAATGTGGTAAAGGTGATTAATATTGCAGGATAACGTCCATTACAGTGATGGACGGGCTTCCTCAGTAACAGCTGTTGCACTGCACCTGTGTCTGATGCTCCTTACTGCCTGGAGTGGATGTGCAATTATGCTTTTGCAGATGTGATTCTTGTTGTCAGTGGGCCCTGCTTGTGTGGCTGAGATAAAATTCTCACACTCTTCTCCAGTAAAATCAATGTATACAAATAGACCACCTTTTATTCAGTCCATGGTCACAACACACACAAACTCTTGTAACTCAGGTGACGTTAAACTAATTAAGAAACTGTCAAGTCATTGTTAATTAGTTAAATGTCTTCTTTGGCCTAAATTAGCATCACTTGAACTTTCCAACTTTAACCTAAACATAACCCCGCTTAATCATGCAAGGAGATTGTTCCCTGTAGTTTAGCTTGAATTTTATGGATTTTCAAAGCATTAATCAGAAGTTTCAGATTATTTATTCACAGACTTTATGCTATTTTGAACCATTTTATGCCTACAGAGTTTAAAAGATGTTTTATATAAAGTAGTGGATTTTCCCTCTGTTGTTTTCACAGCCAGTTGAAATGATTCATTGTCTTGGCCTGGCTTTTTTTCTCCTTTGAAATAAGATGCTAATTATGGGGTTTGAACTGTCAGGTTTAATTTCAAACACCCTCGTTCCTCATAATTTCTACCCTGTCCAGCCATCAGCTTTTGTGTGTGTACGAATGAGTTTGTGTGGGTCCTTCCAAGCCTCTGGAGTCCAGTGTCACAGACAGGGTCTCTGAACAACATGTTCCAAGCACACTTGCACTTACCATTCTGGGTGAGTTTAGTGGAGCAGACTAGGGTGGAAATGGTGAAGCTGTCTCTGGAGCTCACTGACAGGCCTCCACTTCCAGACACACTGCTGGAGCTGCGACTCAGCCCTGACCCCCTGTGGGGGTCACCGTGGTGGTGGCGGGTTGAGGACAAAGACAAGTAGGAGTTTACATCTTCCATGCGCTTGCTGTCACCCTAAAAGAATATTGAACATGTTGAAACAAACTGATTTTGCAAAAGTAATAATTAAACTATGTTAATGAGAGAGCAGATGTTGAGTGGACGAGTCACACTGGGACAAGAATCATTTCGCCTACTTTAAATGAAACATGTCTTGATGCAAATGTGGGAGAAAAAACAGAAAAGTAAAGATTTGTTGCACTTGAAGTGATTCATGAGGATTCTTTGAAGGACAAGAATGATAAAAGATGATTGAGGCCACAAAGGTAATCCTTTAACGCAGTCATAATCATGCCTCAGACATTTCTCCCAAATTCATCTTCACTTGGTAATCTTGGCATGTAGGGGCCAGACAAAAACAGGAACCCATTCTTACAGCATTTTCATCTGACTTGTTCACTTAAAAGCAAAAAAAAAAAAAAGAAAATTAACAGAAAAGTAGATTTTTTTTTGCAAATGTATCTCTGGTTTTGCTTACATTATCATATTTAAAATACCGTACAGTTCAGTATTAAAATTTAGTACCTCGAGGTCATATTTTAAACACATAAACTTCGTTCTTGCTATTGCCCCCCCCCCTACTTAATGAGTGAGCGGCTGGAGAAATTGAGGAGTAAGAGATTGAAGCCACGAGTGGCAGAGAGATCAAGAGGAATGCAGGGATAACTAGATATAATCGAGAAAGAGGGCACAGGGGGACTATCCATTTGGTATTTCAGTGAATCATGAGTAATTAATCTTCACTGCGTTTGACATGTAATCAATATGGGGATTCAATCTTAGCTCTGGCTCATTTAACAGGAAGTCTATTTGGCTTCACTCAACCTGTCTCAGTGGCCATAATGTGTCCAAACTCACTATATCTTTAGCTCTGCTTTGATGACTGTTGCAACTATCAACTGACATTGTAAAATTATCTCCCTTGCGTTAACATATTTGTAACATTCATCTGCAGTTTACGTATTGTTTTATGCAAAACAACCCAGCACACTTGTGCTATTTTCAAAGCATAACATTTTAATAAGTCTTCGCTTTTGTTTAACCTCTGACATATATTTCTTATTCATTATATGATTTTATTAAGTCATTACTCTTTAATAGCATTATCTGCAAATGCAGGGATGGAGATGTGGAAATTTGAATTGCAAGGTGAACTTTAATTACGTAATGTTTAAAAAAAAAAAAAGCTATTTATGTAGATTATTTTGCTCAAGCAAATGCTCGATTCACTCATAAAGATATCTGTTCTGTACTGCAAAGCCCCATCACAGGCTATCACCTTGAAGACGACAAGATCATGCAGTCCATCCTGCAGAACTGTCCCATCGTCTTTCATCAGACGCACAAATGCCATAGCGAAGTTCTTCTCACTCTTATCCTTGGCTGAAGACATAGAGGACAAATGTAAAAACACAATTAGCAAAGCCACATCAAGGAAACAAGGAAAATGTTTTGTGGGGGTAACACTTTAAAAATAGAAGGAAAAATAATCTAATTTGAATAATAAAGTGTGTGTAATGATGCTAAAGGTCGTCTCGCAAATTGGTTACAATATATGCTCCAAGGATTAGCCAGAGTAGGCAAAGTTTTAGATAACCAGAGGATACTCACACTCCTGTGAGGAACGGTGTCGGAACATGAAGCGCAAATGAATTCTGTGCATTTCTTCTAGCGGCACCGCCACCTGTAAAATATCTCATGTTAATGCAAAACCCAGTAGAACAAACATCCTGTCTTAAGATTGTGTATTGTAAAAAAAGAAAAGCAAGTACTGGTTAAAAAAGTACTAGGATTGAGAGAATTGGCTGGTAAGTAAGGAAATTACTAGCACCTTAAATGTCTCCATCCAGCGGGGCTGTTTGATTTGGTAGTAGATGACAGACCTGTACTCACTGACCGCTTTATCGCCTGCTCCCAGGCAGATGGAGTTCTAGAAAAAATGGGGGAATGGAAAACATTTCAACAAAGGTGTGAGATTCTATTTTGCCAGTTTGTGTGTGTGTGAGTGTGTGTGTGTGTGTTCATGCATGCCTAAAATATAATGGTCTTTCAGGGATAAAAGCTGCAATGTGTGTGCAACTGACTATGAGTGGGTGAAATTCTACTTTAAATGACTCCACACACTAAATCAGCTCTCCTATTCTAAAACACTGACATGTGCGAGTTGGGACTAATATATACATGCTGCTCACCTGTATGACTTTACCCTCCTCGTCACAGACCCACATTATGACCTCCACGTTTTTCTGTGTTGTCTTATTGTACTTGTCAAAATCGCCACCCTGTAAGGTGAGGTAGATGTCATTTCGAACATCTCCAGGCATAATGATCTCTGGGAAGCCCAGCTTGCGGGCAACAACTGTGCTTCGGTCCACCAGGTGAGGATATTCCTTCCGGATCTGAACTATGTCTCCCACCAGAGCCTTCATGGTGACCCACAGACCTGCAGGATGCAGTTAGAAAAGGAGAAAGATTTCTGTATACTATTCTGTATAAGTACAGTTTTAGTTTAAAAACTATTGATGATAAAGCTTCTACAGCATCATTCCTGCCACTATGAGACTCCAAACCTTCTGACTTGAAGACCTTGAGCCCTTTTACTACCATACTGTCTCAAAGCATGTCAAGAAAATAGAAGCATTGAAATAGTAAAGGAAAACAAGATGCAGGCGTAGACTACTGGATAAGCCTTTGGCCAAGTTGACACTTACTGATGAAATTAATCAGACCCAGAAGAGGAAACAAATAGCACTGATGTATGATACGGCTTAGCTGTCAATCACTTACATAACTGATATTAACTCAAAGTATGATCACAGCTGCCTCAGTTGAGACCTTTAGATCTCTATACTCCACCAAGCTGACCAGCACTGGAAACAAATGGTAACGTATCAAATTGACATTTCTGTCTTACGCTGCTGTGCATGAGAGAGTTAAAATGAAAAGTTCACAGAACTTAGAGACCAAAGTTCAATAATATTACTTGGGCAAATAGATGACACTCAAGTGGATTTCAATATGGCATCAAAATGATTTTTCATTTCCTTTTCACAGATATATAAATTCAAATGAAAACCAAATGTAAGAGGAAAAAGTTTCCAAAACATTTACTTAAAACAAAGCAGAACTGCAAAGAAAAAGAGATGAAAGTATAGATGGATAAATACTTAATGGGTAAAAGTTTGACTGTGTTATAAATCGCCTACATACACAGAAAACCTTTTGAGTTCATTTATGTGAGAGAGTGTGTACAACATAAATTGTGAGGAGGGTGAGATTAGAGGAGAGTAATGTAAAAGGCAGACATCTGGTAGCCACAGGTGCACCTTCCATATCTGCGCACGAGGACACTTCGTCTGTGTCTGGGCTAAGCTCGGGGCCTTCACAATGAAGATAAAATTTGAGTAGTATGACGGTGCAGTCTAACATGCTGGGTTATGTGGAGCGTGACAGTGTCTGAGGAAGGAAATGACAATGTCAGCTATAAAGAAGAAGTAGCGAATCAGGTGGCTGGGGCTTGGTAGGACAAATTAAAGGATCATTAACATAGGTGTTTTTAGCGTTTATTTGGCGGCACCGAAGCACCCCTAGACCGAGGTAAAGCACCCCTAAAACTTGACTTGTTTTTTTCTTTTAGTGTATGTGTTTTTTTAAATAAATTTTTAAAAAGTTAAAAAAGTTAAGTTATAAAAGTGTAGAAATACCTCTTCCCCCCCCCCACACACACACACACCCCTTGGTGTGTGTGTGTGGGGGGGTTTGATCTATTGATCTATTGTCCAACCTCCCCCGACTCAGACAGGGAGAAATCTTAGCGCTCTCTGCTGAATGATGTGCTGCCTGAGTTGTTGAACTGCGATAGTGGTGTAGTGGCTTTAACCAGGATTTGTTGCACAAAGCTTAACTTCTACTTCATCCCAACACATTTTTATGATTACCAGTCCTCCTGATTGTTACTGCACATTAACATAAATCCTGCTGCTGTGTGTGCATGTGTGTACAGCCTCATCATATATCAGGTAAGAGTAGCTATTTCAGTGTTGATATTACTTAATAAATCCATAATACATTGTTTGGGTCTGTGCCATGAACAGCATATATATACACTACTCACAAAAAGTTAGGGATATTTGGCTTTCAGGTGGAATTTATGGAAAATGCAATATGTTCATGCTACAGTGATATAATATCATAAAAGTAAGACATTTAAGTAGAAGGATGCACTACTGATTTCCTCATCTCAAAAAATTCATTCAACACAAAAGGTAACAACAATGGTAGTTACACCACAACAAAAAATTTGAACGTCTCAATATCTCGTCATGTGCCCTTGAGCATCAATTACAGCTTGACAACAACGTCTCATGCTGTTCACAAGGCAACTTATTGCCTGCTGAGGCATGGCATCCCACTCTTCTTGAAGGGCAGCCCTCAGGTCATTGAGGTTCTGGGGTGCAGGGTTTCAAGCCTCTACACGACGGCTCAGCTGATCCCACAGGTTTTCAATGGGATTCAGATCTGGAGAGAGTGCAGGCCATTCCATTTGAGGTACACCAGTCTCCAACAGCCGTTCCCTGATGATGCGGCCTCGATGAGCAGGAGCATTGTTGTCCATGAAGATGAAATTAGGCCTGTGCTGTTCATGTAGGGGCACAATCACTGGATTAATGATGTTATTCAGGTAGTATGGGCTTGTCACTGTACCATTCACAAAGTGTAGGACAGTTCTGTACCAAGTGGACACCCCTGCCCACACTGTAACACCGCCACCACCAAAAGCTCGCCTGGTGACAACAGTGGCTGATGCAAAGCGCTCTCCCTGACGTCTCCAACATCGTTGCCGGCCATCATTTCTGCTCAGTGTGAATCGACTTCCATCAGAGAACAGCACTGAGGCCCACTGGTATCTCGTCCAGCGTAAATGCTCCCTGGCCCATGCAAGACGATGATGCCTGTGCCTGGTGGCGTGGTCAGGTACCCGTGCAGGTCGTCTAGCACGCAGACCACGCTCATGTAAACGTTTCAAATGGTCTGACGTGACACTTGGGTGCCTCTCACCTCTCTTAAACGTGCCTGGAGTTGAGTGGCATTCATCATCCGGTTTCTCAGGGCAGTGTTCACAATGTAGCGGTCATCAGCACGGGATGTGGCCAAAGAACGTCCACTTCTAGGCCTTTCTGTGACTCTTCCAGTCTCTCAATATTTCTGTTGCAACCTGCTGATGACACTCTGTGACACTCCAAGCTCAGTGGCCACTTCTGTCTGAGAACGTCCTGTTTGAAGCATCGCAATGGCAAGGGACTGTTGTTCCATTGTTAGGTGTCGTCTTGGTCTCATGATGTCAAAATGTGAACAGCATGATGAGGACAACTGTTTAAACACCAGCTCTAATTGAACCAGGACATTTATTGGTCAATTCAAGGATCACACACCTGCTGTGATTTTTGCCGTTAAGCTCCTTGTTAGAGAACAGCAACTTGTGCAAAATTTATTGAAACATTTAACAGTTGGACATTTAAAAGCTTAGAGAAGATCACATTAAGTTCACCTGTACAGGTTTGAATGCATTTTAGGCTTGTTGTGAAATTTCACCCAAAAGCTGAATATCCCTAACTTTTTGTGAATAGTGTATATATGTACATATGTACAGAGGGAAGTCTGGGCTTCCCTGCTTCATCTTCCCTGAAGATGACGATATCTATATCTATATCTATATATATATATATATATATATATATATATATATATATATATATATATATATATATATATATATATATATATATGGATATATATATATATATATATATATATATATATATATATATATATATATATATATATATGGATATATATATATATATATATATATATATATATATATATATATATAGATAGATAGATAGATAGATAGATAGATAGATAGATAGATAGATAGATAGATATGGATATATATATATATATATATATATATATATATATATATATATAGATAGATGCTCTCTGGATGCTGTGTCAGAATACTGTCATTCACTTTCAACTAAAGTGGAAAGAGAGGAAGCAACAGTGGGGGGTGATCTTCTCAGACCACAAATTACTGCAGTATTCACAGTTCAGTGGGAACCTTGAGTACATATGGGACATACTTTTTTTAAACGGTCACATGTCTATTAAACAGAGATGAGAGCCTGTTGGAGCAAAACAGTACCTTGGCCACCACTGTCACCTCGCGATGCTGTCACTTTGTTCAGCAAGGTGTGAAGAAAGTCATTCTCTGCAACTACCCTGCAACCAAACATGCGCAAAAATATACTTGAAAACAAAAAATTATTCTTATCATGTGGCGTCAACTGCATCAACACAGAATTGTTGCACTAATATTTTAGTCAAAGGACGTAAAAAAAGATTTTGATACCAGAAGAAAATGTGACATACGGAAAGAAGGGGATGAAAAACTGTTTCTCCTCATCACATTCAATCTTCCCTTTGATGATGTCGCTTATGTCCATCACTGCCAAAAAGGAGGAATTTAAAAAGAAAAAAACTCTCTTCACAAGAATTCAAGGTAGTAATTTATAACTAAATACAATATAATGTTGGTTAATCTTGACCAGTCACACAGATCAAACAGCATCTGTTTGAGCCAGTCAAAATAGAATTGCCCTGAGAATAGTAAATCAGTCATTTCTGGTTATTTTCATATTTTGTTTTACTGTAGAAACATTGATGTTTCTACCTGGTAATTCTTTTACAAGCACAAACACTGAAGCAGCATCTGCTGACAAACAAAAACATCCATTCTTCTTAAAGCCATTAAGGTCCTAAGTAGTGGTAAATTATGGTAAGAGAATAACAAAACATCAGTTTTTTCTGTCACAAAGTATATTACCATTTTCAGATGGATACAAATGAACCTGCCGTGATCAGTTCCACTCGTGATTTGCACCTATTATATCTAAATAGGTTGTTACTCCATAGCAAAAGCACCTTTTTTTCTATCTTCTCCATCTCCAGAAAATGGGGGTATACTCTCCTGACTGGTTGAATTGCAAAGTTGGTGAACAAATAAGGGATGGTGATCTGAACACACACGGCTTGGGTACACAATTACTAGAGGTTGTAAATAAGCAGAGTAATTGAGACAAACATGCTGCTTTTTAAGATAACTTTGCCAATTTGGTGGTATAAGTAAATGAATAACAAAACACCACAATAAATATGTTTGACAAATATGCTCATTATCTGCAGTTGCATGTTAAAGATTGTCATCTTTCATTTCCTTACTGCATACAGTGCCAGTCAAAAGTTTGGACACATTTGATCATTTTAATGGGCTGATGTTTCCAAATGTTTGACTCATATGGTACATGTTTGTCTGTGTACTCCCATGTTAACTGGTGCCGATGTGACAAGTTCAGTAAAAAAAAAAAACAGTTGAGGCATAAAGCGAGAGGCTTGCACAGCCTATGAGGAGAGGCTGGTTGGGACTTCTTATGCTGAGTGAGCATGTGGTTAGTTAGTTCATGCTGCAATTGGTTTCAGGAAGCCTCCAATCAACTCTAAAGAACCCGATTCCAAGCAACTAACTGGAAGCACCTGTTGCTTTGGCCTGAAAAGCAACCATCTTCTCAGCTTGTGCTAGCTTAGTCCTTTAACTATTCCTCACAGTACATGCTGAATTACCATGTAGCTCTCTTCTGCAATAAGTAGGAGTTGTTACTTGAAGTGCAAAAACTTGGCTGTGGTGGGTAAAGGGAACACACTTTAGCTGGGACGGGCGGCTGAAAAATGTAACCAGGCAATAACCGAGAGTTGTTCCTTTGCAGTGCAAAAACCTTTTAGATTAGAAGTAAAGTAATAACTAAACTATAAGGCCCTCTGACCGCCAAGGTTAGCAATTTAGGAACACTTTGGACAAGAATAAATTCTATTGACTCCACTAAAAGTACCTGCCACACCAAAAGGCCGCCTGAGGCCTTGAGTGCACTTCTTGTTTGTTTCTTTCAGGTCCATCTTGCCCACTCTCACTATCTGACAGATCAGATAAATCTTCTCTCTGCTCAGGTCTTTGTTCCCCAAGTCCTGGTAGACAAAGATGAAGACAAAGTAAATAAAAGAAGATCTGGTAATAGACAGGGAGCAAAATGAGAAAAAATGTAATCCTCAGAGAGGAAATTCCTCTATTCTGCTACACAGAGACCTGTAAAGTTATGAAACAGTGTGACAGTGCTCTCCAGTGGTCACTTACTGTAAAGACAACCTTCAGGTTGTTAAGCATGTCTATCTCTTTTGGGAAACCACTGCTGCCCCAGCGAACCAAGTAGTTCTCACTGCACAAAGCATGTCAAAACATTAAAATGAAAAAGATTTCACATCTATATCACAGTTCAACTCTGACAATCACTGATACAATGTATGGACAAGCTAACGACATGTATATATATATATATATATATATATATATATATATATATATATATATATATATATATATATATATATATATATATATATATGTGTGTATGTATGTTGTGTTGTCAAGGGGGATTAATGGTATTACAAAAGCTTTTAACAAATCCAAGACACACAGCAAACACAGATTTACATGGACGAGAATAAAATGGCAGAACAAATTGCAACAAAGTGAAGAGATAATCTGGTAGTAGTGGACAAAATGATCACTTTGGTCTAATTTTTGCAACGCTGGCTGAAATATAGATATATTTAGTATGATAGTGAGTGACAGGGCTTAACATCAGCGCTGTCAGAAGCCTTACTGCGCTGCCAGTCACTATCCACTGCCCTATTATTTAAATTTTTCTTTATCACTATTTTTGGCAAATTGTCAGTATTTAGTGTGCCTCAACAAAGGAGAAGAGCTGGTGAGCTACATAGACAAGAAACTGGAGGAAAAGGGAGGACAGTGAATGTTGGCTGAAGCGTGAGCGGGCATACATATAGACAGCTGAGACATGGAGGACAGGTAAAAAAAAGTAAATAGTTACTAAGAGAGATTGACAGGAAGACAAACGGACTGTTCTTATGTTTTATTTCATCCTATTGAAAGGGTTCACTATTTTTATGATTCTATATTTGTCAAATGAAAACCAGACTCTTATGGGTTGGGATCCCATCAATACACATGATACTGTTTTTTCAATATTTATGACTTTCTCTGTCGTTGAATGGGAGACATACATAAAAATGTATCATGATATAAGTTTGTAATTTGAGGCTTTAGCAGACACATTTTATCTTTCATATAGGGCTAAAAATCCATCTGATCAGAATACATATCCAAAGAAATAACCATCATCTAAGCAAGGCACAATGGCTACCTTATGATGGTCTGCTTGTTGGGATCATACAATGACATGAAAAGCTCTGAGTCCTCTCCGATGCGACAGACGAAGTTCCTGACAAAGACGTAGAGACTATGAGTCGGGGAAGACTGGATCCGTGCTGAGATACCACTGTGATCTGTCTGGACGTTGGACTGCAAGAGAAGACATAGTTTGAAGGTAGCAAGCTATAAGAACTTTACAGAATAAAATCACACTAAAAGTCCTCACAAACCGCATTAGTATGTAGGATCATTTATTATAAATAATGACCTTGATGTGAAATGTATTGGCTCCACAATCCAGACTACTAGTTTATATGTAAGAAACTGTGATATTCCCTTACTACTTATGAATAAGTGTTGAAATGTAAAATGGAGTGCATGGTATACCACTGAGTTTGAGCCAAATTGAAGAGTACATGACTACATTCTAATTCCTGCCATATCTGGGCCAGAATAGCTTCAACATTTACTGATATTAACCCCTGAAAGCTATGTTCCAGAGAATGTGCCACTCAGCTATCTTTCTCCTGCACTTTCTAGTGTACCTGTTCTTCTTTAATACGTTCATTTATCTTGGTCGTTGCCTCCTCATGTGCCCTGAAGAGACTGATGATATTAGCCCTCTCTGGGTCCAAGATGTTCCCATCTTCGTCTCGAACAACGAGGTCCAGTTCTAGGATCCTGGAGCAGAAATTGGCAAACAGAGAATTGATGGAATGTGAACAAGGATAAAAGAAGAACAGAGAGGTAACAAGGGAAGGCAAACTAAGTGAAGGAGAAAATTGATGTTGACAGGAAGGGTGTAAAGGAGACAGGAAGACAAAGCAATTAGAAAAGGACAGAGGAACTTGAAGAGATAAAAACCAGGGGAATACAGGCTTTTTACAGCTTGTGTGACAGAAGTTAAGATGGAAGATACGCTTTACACACTGAGTACATGTCAAGACAGGCTTACTTGTTGCCGTAATCAATCTTAGAAGTAACTTTCTGCTTGAGCTCCTTAAATTCATCATTAGGCAAAGTGCCAGACAGTAGCTGAGAACGCCACTCCATCAGTTCCCACATCAGTCTCTGGACCTGCTTCACACGCGTCTGTTTGTTAGCCTAGACAAACAGAGGTGTTCAGTCACATACACACACACACATCTCAGCCTCCACAAGTCCATTTGGTAACAGTTTGCTTTGTACCACAAACAGCTGTTTCCATATGCTTCCCCACTCTCTCAATGTGGTGGTCACCTCCTTCACCAAGGGCATCTCTGCAGATATCACCACTTCCTGATTTCTGAAGTTCCAGACACACAAACATTAAAGGAGAATATATTTAAATCTTCCTCCAACTTTTGGACAGATCATTTTTATTCCACTCACCCCCGTTTTTCAATCATAACCTCTTTAAGGTGGACAAAACTGGCAGGAAAAACTCCCTGAACAGGAAAATATTCATGGGGGGAGGTAAAAGGAGAAAATCAGATAAAACTTTCAACATAAAAAAACTCCTGGTTTTCATATTTCACTATTACCTTCTTGTTAATGTCAAATGAAACTTGTTTATATGAACAGTGTTTATAATCCACAGTGGGCTCTTACCTGCTGGGCTTTGTTCCTGGCCAAGTAGCCTCGATACCACCCTGAAAAACAAGTTCACTGCATTCACTGCAAGTCTGGCATTCATAAGTGAATATAACAGCTTGAAAATAGTTATAATGTTTTTCTGAGCCCACTGTAAGTGTTTTGTCTTGTGAAAGTTGATTAAGGGTAGCTGAAATACAGCTCTGTTCACATTTATTCCACATACACCAGCTGATTCAAATACCTGCTTGTTGCTTGTCAGTGTCTTCATAACAGCTGCTCCCTTTTTATGATGTATGTGCCTCACAGAGACCTTCCTTAACATGCTTAAATGTGAACGAAATAGTCTCTCTCTTTCTTCCCTCTCTCTAAATGCATAACTGAAGTATCCCAGACAGCATCTACATTCATTGAAAGACAGTCTCTGATTTGTAAAGATGTATGATTTTTGTGAAAACGCAAATTAGACACATTGTATGTTGTTTTCAAACAATCTTCTAGATCTTCTAGATCACTACATACCAGGTCCTGAACAAAAGACTTCAACTTTACAAACCTGGATTGAAACTTTCCACACAATGCGCAGATTCATTAAAACACACTTTCTAATCTGTGAAACCTTTATTCGATTTGTCCAAATGTAAAATTGGCTCATTTAATTACATTTTTAGCATCTAGATCACATTAGGTTTGAAAAAATAAGCAAGATCCTTTTATTTTCTTGAAAAAGAAGGGCCAGTTTGAACACAGATGGAAGGTCATGTATGAGCAGAAGGGGGAGAGCAGGGTTTCTAATAATGGCACACATTACCAGTCAAATAGGCCAATAAGGATTAATGATCAAACATGAACAGATCAATGTCCATATAAAAATACTTTATCCAGTGTACAAAAGGAGACTGTATTGAAACTATTACTATGCTCTAGAAGTGAAAAGGAGAAAGACACAACGTGCATTGTGGCAGAGGGTGAACAGGAGCAAATGAAAGATAGGTTCATGAAAAAATTGTATTTCTGGAAAGAAGATCATAAAACAATAATAAAAAAAAAAAGCATATATATACATATATATATATATATATATATATATATATATATATATATATATATATATATATATATATATGTGTGTGTGTGTGTGTGTGTGTGTGTGTGTGTGTAGTGAAAGGCAGGAGCTCATTATGTAAATAAAGACAGGAATGGAATTTTTTACGTAACGTGTGTCTCTTGCGTAGAAAATTTTATCTTTAGTTTCAAGTGTTGTCATATGTTTTTCTTTCTTTTCTGGATCAAAGACAAATTAAAAATAGAAAAAGGCTTTAGATTGGCCAAGTTAAGCTACATCCTACAAGATTTCCACCTCTCACAAATATAAAAAAGGTTTCAGAAATGCACACTGTGTCGAATAGTCCAGTTTTAAGGAATCGATGTTTTGCAGTTTTTGTTCAGGACCTGGACTGATGTGGTCTAAGTGCCCAAAGATTTTGTGGAATTGCCCTTTACACATTTGTCAACTTGGAAGCTACGTGCAGTGTCCCAAATTTAAAAGTCACACTTTTATTTAACTAAATGTGCATAAAAATGTATAATTACAGTGGGTAGTTTCCATTTACTACTACAAATTACCACATTTGTTTTTTTTCTTGACAAAATTAAGAAGAAAACGTAGTTTGTCAGAAACACTTTACAATACCATTAATTAGCCACTTACCTTCACAGACCTCCTGGATGTAAACTGTATCTCCTACTTTCAGGGAAAGTTGCTTCTCCCCTTGGGCAACAAAATTCCATTTCACTGAAACAGAAACAATGTTTAGAAGTAGTGCAGTAAAATATTCCGACCCAAGTGAAGGCAGTGTAATCCGTTTGTCACGAGACAAAACTTTAGCACACGCAAAAAACTAGCTTAATAATGAAACTCGTTTGTTAGTTTCATTGATTGGCACCTGTTTCCAGCTGCTATGCTATGAAGGATAACTGCTAAAGAAAATGAAGAAATAAAAGAAGTAAACTATTTTTCATAGGTTTATGGTTATTAAATAGGATATATATATATATATATATATATATATATATATATATATATATATATATATATATATATATATATATATATATATATATATATATATATATATATATTTATCCTGTTTAATAACCATTTATATATATACCTATTTATATATATATATATATATATATATATATATGTGTGTGTGTGTGTGTACATATATATATATATATATATATATATATATATATATATATATATATATATATATATATATATATATGTGTGTGTGTGTGTACATATATATATATATATATATATATATATATATAAACAGGTATATATATAAATGGTTATTAAACAGGATATATATATATATATATCCTATTTATATATATATATATATATATATATATATATATATATATATATATATATATATATATATATATATATATATATATATATATATATATATACTTTATATATATATATATGTATATATATACTTTGAATATACTTATATACTATACTATACTATATTTATATATAGCATGTGCAGAAGATTAGCCAAGATAACTTGCAGCCATGTTGTAAAGCAAAACGTCACATGCACAGATTGCTGTTTTCCTTTCTTATCTGATGGTTAATGGGTGTATTTGCATTTGTTTAGCTCTTCTTTTTATAAATCAAGAAAAATATTCTTTGTACAACAGTGCAGAAATAAGCACTACTGAGATGCATGGTCGCCTCTCCCTCACAGAAACATGCATGAGGTGTCACTTTGCAAGAACTCAGCTTTTGGGCGCGCTCGTTGTGCAGATGGTTTGCCCACTGAACAAGTAGCTCCTTACAGTAATACATAAGACGCTTAAAAAGCTGCACACTTTCAGTAGATTAGCTTAAATTGAACTGTCACTACTTTTACAAAATTGACAGGATGTGAATAGTTTATAAGATTACCCTGGAAATATTACTTTGTTTCAACTATGACTGTTCTCAGATGAACAGCAATAAGCTGACACAAACTTCCTTCCTTCTTCCTCCATTTCCTGTATTGTAGTCTTACACAAACTGCCAAGACAGTAATTATAGATGTGTCAAAATACTGTAATAATTCTGTTTGCAACTGCCTTTGAATGAGATTTTAGTTTTTCATTGCCATTTTTATTGTCAGTCTAAAGCTGCAGCAAGTAGGAACTCGACATATATATTTAAAAAAAACAAAACAACTTCAACTGTCACTTATCGGTTCAAGTACTTTACACAGCTTGTTTCCACTACATAATTCATAAATGGGAACAACAAGTGGCTCACTTTCTGTTAAAGCAGTTTGCATCACAATTATAAATCTGTGTTCTTGCCAAGTAGTTCACTGTGTTGCATATCTATTGGAAACACGCTGCTCAGTTCCACCATATTAAACCACACACAGATATGAACTGTAAACTGCACTGAGCCTGTTCTCGTAGAGGCTAAGATTTGTTTCTGGTCAAATGCATACTTTCCATCTTGAAATGATAAATTTCAGGAACAGTTTATCCAACTTCTGTATTTGTGCTGCATAATGTTTGCAGCCTATTTCTACCCTTTAGATGTTTGATCTGCTAATGACTTAATCCCTTGAATTCCTCCTCACTTATTCCTTCTTAATTCTGACTTCCATAAATGTTGCAGCACTAAAGTTATATGACAAATATGATTTATCTAAGTTCTTTGTTTTCCATTAAATTAGATATTTACATCCTAAAATGTTTTGAGGCCTTTTAGCACCTGCCCACAGTGTCGAACAGGAAGTGATGGGAAACCAGACTGTATTTTTAGTGATGGGATGGGTAGTTTACCATCACACAAAGTCAGCAAGACAACATGATAATAATAGATGTAAATGTCGACACATACCCAAAGAGACCCACAAGTAAGCACATATTGACTTACCCACACCAAACCGCTCTGTGGTAGTCCTTGTCCAAGGAGCCATGATTAATGTTAATCCCTTACTCACTTAAAAAATGGTTTTCTGTGATCGTCCTCTTCTTTTCATTTCATTCTTTAAACTTCTCCAATTTTTTAAAACTGTAAATGAAAGCAATAAGCCCAACCCTTTTGCCTTTCTTCCTCTTCTGTCTCTTCTCGCTTCCTGTCTTCAAGCTGTTAAGAGGAAGTGGTAGATTACAAAAAGGAGGAGCTCTGTCAAGCACACAGACTCGTGTAGTCTATGAAGTGTCCAGTTTAGTTATTTAGACTCACTGTTAAGCATCAGAAATATTAATGCAAAAGAATTATTTGTAACATCATCCACTTAACCAGAATCAGCACATAAACTGGTTCCTCGTAGTTTTACTTCTACATGCAAACCCAATGAAATCACACAAAGAGCAAGTTAACATTTGCGAATTTTTTCAAATCCAAAAAGAAAAAGATGTATTGGTTTGCACAAAGTAATATCCAGTTATTGATCTTTACAGCTTAAATCAATAATGAGACGGTGCACACTGCCGAGCCTCACTGTCCCTACCTTCTCTTTGCGCATGCCCTGACAAGCTAGTGTTTTAAGTTAGGAGGTGAAGCATCAGAGGGAAATGTTTGATTTTATGTTCAGTCTTACCGGAACTTACCTCCTCTTTCTGCTGCAGCAAAAGAAAAACTGGAAATACATGCAAAAAATGTTTTCAGTGAGCTAAAGTAAATTAGATCTAAATATCTATCTATCTATCTATCTATCTATCTATCTATCTATCTATCTATCTATCTATCTATCTATCTATCTATCTATCTATCTATCTATCTATCTATCTATCTATCTATCTGACAGCATTCTTCCTGTATTGTGGAAAACATCATCATCCTTATCATCTTCTTCTAGACAATAATTACTAACAGTTTGTTTTAAAAAAGAAAGAAAAGAAAGACAGAAATTTCCAGCTTGGATTAATAGAGGTTTTTTTTTTTCATTTAATTTTCAGTCAGTAGAAAACAAATTCTGAATTTCATACAGTTTGTCAGCTTATGATTAGTTTCCAAAATAGCAGAGAGAATTATAACCACATTCTAATAGTTTCATCATAGCATGTTTTCTGTACAGCTTTGTAAATCAAAACTGTCTCCAGAATATCAAGATTTCTTTAAGGCAAAAGAATTTCACTTTCTCCTGTAAGCATTCAAAACCCATCAAATTCCAGCTGCATAAGCTCAAATTTCAGGGATAGATATAACTTTAATTAAAGAAAATGAATGCGGCTGAGATGCCACATGTAAGAAATTGTTATCATTTAAGATTTATGCCTGCTGAAATGTTGCATCGTCAGGAAGAAGGAAAATTTTGGCATCTAAATACATTTTCTGGACTGATCTGTAAATTTGTCAAGTGCCAGATAAAAAAAAAAAAAGCATTAATTTTGTCCCAACTTTGCTTGTCATAAGAATTATTTATAAACTTCATTTCATTACTCAAAGAAAATCCTTCAACATAAAATATGTATTTATCCCCTGAACCCCTTGACGTTACCACAGTAACCAACACCCTCCCAATAGGTGAATATCCATGGCAGTGCAACTGGCAGCAATCATCCATGATAGATGAAACCTTTTGGGTATTATGTGGCTCACTCTCTTGACTTTAATCACGAAGTCTGCTTTTAGAATAATAAATAGTTTTCTTAGAGAGCGGAAAGAAACACTTAGCATACTTCTAAATTAAAAGTCGTCTGATGCTCCTGTCAAACTCTATGATCAGAAGCACATCGAACTCAATTCAATCTTTTTTTTTTTTTTACATGGTCTCTTATTAGAAGTCTTGTGGAGTAGCTGCTCGAGTAAAGCAACTACCCACACTTCACTATTCTGTTAGGTTTCTACAAACCAAATTAAAGAAACATTTAGAAAATGATCATTCATGCTTTCTAATGAAACTCTTGGTGAGACACAGCCGCATGAGGGGTGCTGAAAACTAACTTATTATAAAAGGAAAATTACTGAGAAGCAATCCCGTTGATGCTTAATCAAAATCAGCATTCGTAGCTGCTCGTTTGGCAATATGGACAGCCTGTCTACAGAAGCTTGCATCTTCCATGACTGCTCGTGCTGTTTGCGCCACCAGTCTGTATTTCTTTGCTGAATCTGCCTCACCAGCGGCTGATTGCACTCAACAGACTGTCACAAGTGACTGTGTTTCTTCTAAGTGATGCAGTTACTTTGCAAATCTAACAGAGCCTGATTACTGAGCCACAGATCCTTTTACTTTTTTTTTTCTTTTTGCAATACCTCATCTTATTTCCAGCAGCATATTTGAAACACACCGTTTACTAGACGTTGTTGTCTGTATCACAAGATAAAAAGATTTCTTTTGATTCCATTGATTTTTGAGGTACCACTTCTGACTGCCTTTAGCAAGCTACCAGCTTGATTTTTCTTCTCTCAACCTTTCTTTGAACACACCAAAAGATGTTGTGTCCAAAAAACAGCTTTATATGCAACAGATGACTTAGATTTAATGGTTTTGTCAGGTAATAATCTTGGCAACATTAGCACAAGATCTTGCTGTCACATGTTATAGACAGAAAGATGGAGGTGGCTGAATTTGTGGAAGGATAAGGGGAATTGATAGATATATGAAGAAAGATTTATAATGATAGTTTGTGTAGCAGAACAAATCCAGAACTCTCTTCACAAGAAGAAATAAAGGTGCAGCCTGAAGGCATGATGGGGAAAAAAACATGAAAAAAAGGGACAATCAAACTGGCATCTCTGAAATTACCAGAGATGAATTGTGTTAGGATTAAAGAATTTTTTAAAAAAAGAAAAGAAAAAAAGTACTGCACAGAAAAAAAAGACCTCACCTTGGTATATAAATTGACAGAAAGAAAAAGAAGAAAAGTGACGAAAAGCTCTGAGGGGAAAGATATGAAGGCTGCCAGAAACACTTAAATGGTTCTGACCCTAGGTCACACAAACATGACTTCCAAACTGATCCCACTTCTCAGAGACATATCCAGAAGCAATGAAGCTTCTACAATTCTCTGAACTGTAGAACTGTAGATGCATTTGTGTGCATCACGTAGATAGAAAAAATATCATAAATGCTTTTCTGTGAATCCGACTTACCAGCACTGTGGTGCTGAATGCAGCGAACTGCACTGACTATTCAGGTAATCTTAGAGAAGACACTAATCACTGAGGACAACCTTTTACACCGTGGCAGCTGGCACATGCAAGTTAAATAGCATAAGGAGAGAATGGAGGAGCTATTAAAATGATTTCAAAGGCAAGTTCCCCTGAAAAGATTAGTTGAAGGGGAACAATAAGAGACAGATAGGGTGAAAGGAAAAATAAAAAGAGAGCTGTGTGAAGAGCTGGTGTGTCCTTGCTCACTTTCTCTCTTCTCTTTCCCACACACTCACTCACTCATTACATACAAACACTGTTCTTGAAAGAGACTGTGGTTCCTTCTGGGAGCAGAGCAGCGGGAGCAGTCGTCACAGAGAGAGAAAAGCAGCTCCGAGGTGAGTTTATACAATTGTACATACTAAATCCATGTTGTATCAGTGTGTCGTTAAATTAGAAGAGAAAAAAACTATCTTCAGGTCGGGTTGTGAAATCATCAGAGTATTTTCTATTATTTATTCATTTACTGGTGTGCATTTTAGCAGTCAAGCAAGAATAATACATAAAAAATATAGAAATAATTTGCTAAAATTTCTGCTTTAGAGCAAATGAAATTAAGATGTTATTACCTCATAGCTGCTTGAGATTTTAGAGCATTCAAGCTTTTTACAATTACATTTTTGAAGCATTTTAATGCACATACATGAAAAAGAGGGCTGAAAGAAGCAGCATGTGTGGTTAGTGGTGCGTGATGTTGCTCACGAACACACTCACAGCATCAGAACTTCCCATTCTACATGTCTCATCTCAGTTTCTTTTAAATGAAACCTGATTCACAGCTTTAGTTTAAACTTAACTCAATCAGTTTACTCTTAAGCCTGCATACAAAAAAGGGTAATTTAATCAGGCTTGAATATGTGGAAGTCAGATTAGAGCCTTTTCTCTAAGTATTGGTTGGATGAAACCAAAGGAGGATTGTATTTTCTATGTTTCATTAGTTTGAAGAGCACTTGTAACACAATGAAAGGTGTAAGTAACAAATAATGTAGACATATAAAAAGGAAATGATAAAAAAAAAATTTAAAAAAAATTACAGAAATAAGTTTTGTTAAAAAAAAAGAAGCTAACAGATAAGAGTAGTCTGGTTGTTTAATTTGCTATTGTAAATGGCTCACTAGTATGAATAACAATGTGGATGATAGACTTCTTTGCTTCGTTCATGATCTGAATGTAATGATGACATCCTGCACTCTACTGGAGTACAGAGAAGCTAAATTAAATCTAAATTAAAAATGAAGGAATTTAATCTACATTATATTTATTACAATTGTCATGCCTGCAGTCACTGCCGGGTGCACTTTTACCTAAAATACCATTGTCTCTTCCTTTCAGTTTAATAATGTTTAGACACCAAAATAAGACATTATGGCTTGGGTTCAAATCGACCATGCAGCATTGTTGAAGATGACAGACAGCGTCTGACTAAAAATAAAACCCTACTTCATCTAAATGTGTATCATGAAACAATAGTAGGAGGATGTGGTGAGGTGTCATGACATGGTCACAGTATGCTGCAGTTCGTAAGATATGACAGATGGTTGTATGATTCAGGCTGCGTGTTTCTTGTTTTCCCTTTAACGAATATTTTCTTTTGAGTCCAAAGGGGTCCTGAATCCTTCTCCACAGCTCCAATATTAAAATAAAAGAGATGTAGTACGAGTGGCACACTGAGGGCAATCAGTTATTCCCATCTGACCTGAACTTCTTTGTGTATGCATGTCTATTTGTCTGTGTGCCACAGCAATGCATGCTGTTGGTGTCCATGCATATTTTATATGTTATATCCCCCCGTTGGTCTGCAGTTATGCCTGTTGCATGATGGTTTTTTTTTTTCAATTTCACACCTCCAGAGCCTCCATCTGTTGGTCAGAATACACAACTGTTACCTAGCAACTTGCCATCCCAGGCCCCCTTCCCCTTCTTGCTTTTCTTGATTTTTGTACATTTGTTGAAACATTTAGTAAGTGTAACAATCTGAATGGCAACAAAAGAATAACAGTTTTATATATTTGTCCATATTTCAGGCCTTTAAGTTCATCATAATTGTGAGAAGTGGATATCATCATATAGAAGATTTTTTCATCAGATTCACCCAGACAAACAAAATTTTATTTGGTGCAAAATCTCAGAACAAACTGCCTAAAACTGAATGCAAAAAGTGAATTGATAAAGGAGTTATTTCCTTTTTCTATAACAACCTGACAGAGAAGTTCATTTCATACCTGAGTGGCAAACTGCGGGGTGTGAAATCAGCTCTCAGTGTCTTGGCGTTTAATGTACATTTTCATTTACATTAGTTTATAAACTAATAAAACTCATATGATTAAGGATGGAGAAGAGCAGATATTGCTTTGTCATTTATTTTAGGCTGAGTTAAAAAGAAAAAAAAAGGCATTTAAAAATAAAAAGGATGAACATTCGTATTTTTAAGCTTTCAAAATTTAGGTAGTGAGTACCAGCTGAGAGATAAATAGCCCCATTATTCGTCTCCAAATTCAGATCATTACTGCTAAAGAGCCACTCTTCCAGGTTCTTTACTGCCTGTCTTTCATCGTAACGCCCAAATTGGGCTCTTTTCACCAGACCACACAAGGGGTATCCAAATGAGGCAGGATGAAGCCTTTAAAGCTCATTTGCATACTTCTAACCGTGGTAGATACGCAATAAGGAAAGGAAGCTGCCAAGGAGTGCCTTAAAGAAAATCATTTAATAATTCATCTCATCCTTCAGATGCTGAGTATCATTTCAATTACACATAGATAGAGCTGGGGCCCTGAGTAATTGAAAAGTAGTATTGTTAATTTAGCCCCTGTACTCCAAGTAAGGCAGTCAGGCTGTGATATGCGTGTCTTAAAATATTCCATTAACTGATTTTTTAAAACATATTTTCATTTTTTTATAACTATTTGACATTTTGTGACATAAAAAACCTGTCCAAGTCTCTGTTGGACAGAGTTTGGAAAAGGGAGGCAGTTTTAAAAAGATTGAGTTACTCATGAGCAAAATTCAACTACTTAGATCAATATATTGCTACATGGAAACATGGAAAAAGAAAGAAAAGAAAACTGAAATATAATATGCTATCGCCTAATTTATGTTCATGTAGGAGCTGCAAGTATTGAAGGATGTTGAAATCAAACATGTGACAGGTATATTCGGATAAAGTTGGGACTCAGAATGTTCGCAATTGATAATGTGCCAACTATTAAATGTAAAGATCAATTTGTTTTGAAGTGTATAAAAATATCTCCTGTGTACAACGAGTTAAGTCCAGAGTCCTCGTCAATTGACACCTTTCCTATCTCCTGCCTACTTTCATCAGGAAAGCCCACAATAAAACAAACAAAAACAGCAAATAAAAGAAGAATCACAAATATGTGAAAGTCATAAGGCATGATCATGCAACTCATGTTCTGCAGGTTTCCAGTGTTTCCCTGCTCCGCCAGACCTGTAGTTAAACATAAACATGCTGACTGCTCATTAGTTAGATGAGTTGAAGCAGGGGAAACTCTTAAAACCCAGAAAGCAGTGGATCCTGAGTTAAAGAACACTGGGAAGGATTTCCCCAACCTGGCTCGTGTTTTTTTTTTTTTTTTTTTTTTTTTTTTTTTTGCTCCTCCCACTAAACAGCTGAGAAAGAGAAAACCATTGGTGGAAAAAGCTGCAAACTAGAAAAGCACTCGGAGAGCGCAAACCTCCGCCAAGGCCTTCAAAATATTCCTGGATCCAAACAGTGATCCCCACCAAAATTAAATCAGTTCTTCCCTTTAACACTTCCAACAACTCCTGAAAATTTGATTAAAATCTGTTCTCTTGAACACAAACAGATAAACAGATAAACACTGGTGAAAACATAACCTCCTTGGCAGAGGTAAGAAAAAAGCCTTGGATCACGCAAGGAGCAAAACCAGACGGGGAGGAGCAAAGACAGGATCTCGCTAGCTCCCCAACATTACTTAACCCCAGCTTTAAGCCCTGTTTGCACGACATTGCCATGCAAAACACAAAACATTTCTTTTGCCTATTTGAACAAAAAAAATGCAACAACTGAATGACAACTATCTCCATGCAGCAGAAAATGCAAATAAGACGAGAAGGAATGCAGTGAATATGTCAGGCCTCTTGTAGACAGTAAAACTTCAACGACACACCCATATGTGTACCACATCCTCATGAACTCATCACAACACAAGTGTTGTGCTAACTGCCGGTTAACTGGCGCATGGACTTTCACTCATGCCATAAATGTTCTACCAGGTTTTGCTTCAACAGACCAAATAAATAAAAACATGCAGCTGCACAAACATGACACAGATGTCCACCACTGTTGTACCTTCTTGCAAGTTAAGGGTATGAATGATTAAGCGTAAGATGGTGTAAAAGATGTAACCGTCGCCCACAGATTCCAATTCCAGTTTAGACTGACAGGACTCGTCTTGCATTGCAAGAAAATTCTACTTTGGAAGCTGTTGTTAACTATCTGCAGTTTTATGAACCAAAAACTCTTTAACCATTTAAACAAAAGGCCAGAATGCAACAAAACTTTATTTTACTGTCAGCATTGTAGTGCAAGCATTGCCTTACACACCAACCCCAGACACCTGTGTCTCCCAGTACAGCTCAAATGCCACATGAGATCAATTCCATACTTGTTACCTAATCAGTAATTCATGCATAATGAAGGAACACCATCACTGTCAATGACACAGCTTTTCACAATCCACTCACACTAAAGCTCTAATAAAACATTATGGTATGTGTTATTTTTAGGGATAAGAATACTTTCACCATGGCAATCTAAGAATTGTACTTATTTCCATAACCAGTGCCAGTGATTTCATCACTGTCTGCAAGTAAATCATACCTGTCCAAATACATTTGGACCAGTCCAAAGACGAACCCTTCAAGTATGTTAAAAAGGACAAACCATTGTTGTTTCTTGAAAAGATGAAACATCATCTTTGTACAGAAGACATCTGAAAGCAAAGCAGCACACGCTCACATCCTCCAGCAAACAGAGCTCTCAGCAGTTATTACAATCCATTATAGTCCTCAAAATCCATTATCCAAACAGGTGATGCTGCTCGTGTAAGCGCCCATGTGGACCAGTGTTACCAAGTCTGTGCATGTGTTATCACAAATACAGGCCCAGTATCACCCACTATTTTGTCAGTAGGGAGAACTAATGAGACGTCAGTGGGAGACAGCAGATGCTCAATACGAAAGTAGAACTGAAAATGACTCATTATTTTCTCCCACATTTTACTTTTTTATTTATAAACTCATACTGTCAGCACTGATGTGACTGACATGGCTTTAAGAACAAATGCATGAAAGTAATGTAAATTGTTTATTTCCTGTTTAAATGATCAACACTGCATATGATCATATTATATAATAAAACAGAGATCCTCATGCAGGAATAAGTACAGAAAACAAATACAGCTATTTGTTTACTTGTGTCAACTAGAAAAAATGTACTAACACATTTGGCCAAGGGCAGGAAACAAGTATGCTGGCAATAACACCCATTAGTAGTGTAATTCATATACATTATGAATATGTTGCTGTGCTTATTAGTGGTTGTTCTTGTTTGAAAACCTGCAGTGGTTACAATGCACATGGAGCTACCCTATAATATATGAGAAAGTACTTGAAAGATAAACAGAAAATGTAGCACTGTGAAAGGTATTTTGATGATGAAATTGGTTGAAACATGTGAGTTATCAGCCTGTTGTGCTGTTGGATAAAACAGCTTAGATGTCATTTGTAGTTGAGTGCTGCACTTCAGAGGTTCATGCTTGCTGGGTTATCAGTGTTTGCTCTAAAAGGTTCACAGCACAATCATGTGACAGAAAAGCTGCTTGTTCCTGTGGAGACAGAGTTAATTAAAACTTTTCTTTTGGTGCCATTTTAGCATGTAGTTGGAGTAAATGCTGGTGTCTGTCTCCCTAAGTGTCTTTCATCTGGCCAAATCCTAAAGGACACAAAAGCAAACACATGCAGTCTTTATTAAGTAGCTACTATCACGCCAGGCAATCATTAAAAATCCACATGGAATTATTTAGTAAATAGATGAGAAACATTGAATTAAGCTTAATCTATGGAGCTCAAATTCACAGCAAAATGTCTTAAGTTGCTTTAAGCTCCACATCCATCTGCAAGGCTTATGAAGAAAATGTACTTTGTGTGAATTTGATAACATTTTATGGCCATTTGTTGATAAAGAAGGCTATTTATTGCTCTTGATCTGTCAATTCATTTACAATGCGGTCACTCAGGCAGTTTTGAGACCCTTTACCTTTCTGCACGCTTGTAGATATATTTATGCATTAGTACTTGGTCCATTTGAGGCTAACTGAATTGGCTTGGTACATATAAAGCTCTTTCTTCTATAGCTATATAGAGTATGTTCATTCATACATTTAATAGTAAGCCAGAGCCATAAAGCCTGAAAAACCCTCATTGTGTTCTCAGCTGCACAGTTTCCTGAAAAACTGACATCGAAGTTAGAAAAATTTGTGTTTGCTTTTATGACCAAAGTGAAATGGGTCAGAGGGGCAGACTAAGAACCCAACAGTTTTTCCAAAATAGTTTTATAGGATGTTGTTAAATTCTAATCTTTTTTTCCCTTCAAAATCATTTAGAAGACTTATGTGTTCTTGCTTCTCATGAATCATTTTGTACTGCTGGGTGTGACTGTCTTGAGGATTTCTTTCAAAACATGACAACTCATCAGACTGTCCTCAAATTATCCATGAATGCTAATGATCATAAAGGTAAAGTCATGTCCACCGATGCCATTAAGCTGGGCCTCAACGTTTTTCAGGTGATGATAAATGCTTCACAAGAGTTAATTCTTCGATGGAAAATTCTGTGTTCCATCTGTAAATTGTATACTGTATTGCTTCAGAGGTACTCAGGCATTTTAAGAACTGTTTTGCAAAGTTAAATTTAGCATCTCTATTTTTGAGCTTTATAAACGGTTTACACTTTTCGTCTTCTTTTAACAAAAGGCTAACAATGACATGAATACCTCCTGGAAAACAATCTTCACTCTTCTTTTTGTTGTAAACTGTGGAAAGATCCTTTGATCGTGCACAGCTACTGTCTTCTATGATAGTCCAGTCCCAGAAGGAGACATATAACAAGAACATTTGAGCATGACTTAAATATGTCTGCAGTTAGACTGTGATAAGAATGCAGAAATTGTGAGATGATAAAGCTATCCAGTGTCTGTTGTTTGTATAATAGTGTTGAGGAGACATTATGCCAACCTATAACCATGAATTCATTAATATTTCAGCCTTGTGATGAGTTATTCATCCCTTATTCTAATCATGTACTTGTTATTCCTGTCAGTGAAGACTGACAGAGAAGTAGAGAAGTAAAACGCCCAAAATCTTTTTGACATTTTGGAGAGATACTGTTTTATACAACTCCCAAATGCAGTGTTTTTCCTTTTGCAATGTAACCAAGGTCAACATGGCCATTCTGTGTGTTCCTACCATCCATCCATCCATCCATCCATCCATCCATCCATTTTCTTACCTGCTTATTCCAGTGCACTGTCACAGGGAAGCAAAGGCAGATTTATGTTGGCCAACAACCACTGATCATGGCAAACAACAATTCGTGCAGTCCTGGAGAGTATTAAATCGCCAATTAACCTAATATATATGTTTCTGGGCTGTGAGAGAAATCCAGAGTATCCACAGAGGCTAAGGGTAAACATGCAATTTGTACAGAAATGCTCCCAGTTCGACTCAGGAACCTTTTAGCGGTGATGCTTGAATCCTCACACCACCACACAGCCCTCCTGCCATGTCCCCCATAGATTTGTTATGTTTGCAGCTTTAAGCTTACTTATTTTAGAAACCATCTCCTGACACCTGAGGGTCACAGCAACAGCCAAATGGCACATAAGATCAGGTCCATACTTGTTACCATCTCAATCAATAAATAAAGTGGGAAAAAATTATTAGACCATCTTTGTTCTCAAAAATTTCATGTTCATTTTATTGCCTTGTACAACTAAAAGGTACATATGTTTGGAAAACAAGTATGGTCTAATAATTTCTTTCCACGACTGTACATGATGAAAAAACACCCTCACACAGATTTTTATAGTCAATTTACTCAGAAATTCTAATCAAAGATTTTGGGTATTGGGCTATTTTTAAAGATTAAAATATTTTCAACATGACAATCTGAGAGTTATTTTACTTATTTATATTATAACCAGTGCCGTTGAATGATTAATTATCAAAAATAAGGTTCTTTCCAATTTTGTTAATGTGTGCTTTGTATGCTTTGTTCCAGATTGTTCAGAGTTCATATATATTACTTTTTAAAAACAATAAGCATAAAGATTATAGACCTTCACATCAGCCAAAATATATTAAATAATGATGACATTAAAATCTTTTTTAAAACACATACAAATATGCTGTTTGTAATATGTTTATCAAGATTCAAAAGTCTTAATATCATCTATTTATTTATTGTAATCCAGCAGTTTAAATGACTTGTTACAAAAATTGTTGCATGATATGCACAGATTTTTTTTTACTCAAAAAGACTTACAGCCAAAACAATTTGAGCCAATTACTAATTGCACTTACCATTTTTTTCCAGCAGGTGTCCCTCCAACCATAGAAAATGACATTGAAGACAACAAGAACTTCAGTGAACAAGTCAACACAGAGCTGTTCAAGAGCCCATACAGAGCTGAGCTGTAACTCACTGTTAGCAGCATTTACTGACAATAAAATGTTGGTTGAACAAGTTTACTCTGGAAAGTATGGATGTGAAAACTGTTGGGATCAAAGGTCACGTTTTCATTAACAGGAAGACATTAACTTAATGGAAGCGCTTCAGTCAAATAAATCAGGTTGCAAAATTAATTTTGGAGCTTCTAAACACTACAAGTGAACATATCAAAGACTTTTTATGTGCCCTTGAGGCATATAATGTGAGTGTAAAATCAGGATTCACACACAGCTCCAGGCCAGATGTCATCAGGTCATCTATCCAATGAAGCACCAGTAATAATGTTGTCAAAAGTGATGCTGGCTGTCATCCTGTCCCTCCTCATCCTTCTGACTGTGGGTGGTAATGTGCTGGTGTGTCTTGCTGTCTGTGCCTCTCGAAGCCTCCGCTGCCTCACGAACTGTTTCATTGTGTCACTGGCTGTGACAGACTTGCTGCTTGGCCTCTTGGTCCTGCCATTTTCTGCTCTCCTCCAGCTCAACGGAGAGTGGCCACTTGGCCCAGTCTTCTGCAACTTCTATATCTCCATGGATGTTATGTTGTGCACCGCCTCTATACTCACACTGATGGCCATTAGTGTGGACCGCTACCTGGCTGTCACCATGCCTCTGAGATATACCTCACTCGTCCTGCCGTGGAGAGTTGCTGTAACCATGGCGAGCGTCTGGACAGTGTCTGTGGCTGTGTCTTTCCTGCCTATTCAAATGGGTTGGAACACTGTGAATGGGACGGTGCAGAACCACGGGCCTTGGGCGTCAGAGAGGAGATGTCGTTTCGAACTGAACAGACCTTATGTACTTATTGACTCTCTTCTCACCTTCTTCCTGCCTCTGGTGGCTATGTGCTGGATCTACCTCCAAATACTTCGAATTGCACGGGCACAGGCAAAGCGCATTGTCAGTACCCGACCCATGTGCATCACCAGTTACAACTGTAGGAAAAGTCCTTCCACCAGCACCACTCTGGTGTCCAGTGTTACAGCTGTGGCACTGCGAGAACACAAAGCCACTGTGACATTGGCAGCGGTGATCGGGGCTTTTGTAGTGTGCTGGTTACCTTATTTTATCTTATTCACAGTACTGGGTCTAAAGGAGCATCCAGACCCTGGTTTAGTACCAGAGTTTCCTGTTGTGTTGTGGCTGGGTTATGCCAATTCAGCACTCAACCCTATCCTCTATGGAGCCCTCAACAGGGACTTCAGGTCAGCCTACACTCGTCTGCTAAGATGCTGGTGCCCTGCTCGGTGGAGAAGCCAACAGCCCTTTTCAAATGTAACAGCAGGTGAAGCTGCTCAAATGAAGCTTTCAAGTTCCAGTCAGTTTAACTGCAAAGCTGGTCTTTACAGAGTTGTGTAAAAGTCTCCAGCCTTCCACCCTTTCTGTATATTTTGCCAGACCTTCTTGTAATAATTTGGGCGATAGTTTTGCAGGCTTTCCGAAGGTCTTTTGAGATTTCTTTCTTTGGGTATTTGCAGCCTTTTCACAAATTTTCAGGTCAGTGCTTCTACATGAATATGTTTGAGGAAAAATATTATTATAGGAATATTTTTCTTTGCTTTTAAGAACACTGACCTAAAAAAAAAAAAAAAAAAAGTATATTTATAAAATGAGGAGTGGCTCAAAACGTTTGCACAGAGCAGTATTTTGAGGGAGTACATTTTGCAGCCAGTATGAATATTATATGCTGTATATTTTTGTGTCATCCTGAGTCCATTATTTACTTTCCTTTTCCCTTTTCACATCTCAGCCAGAGAGCAGCTGACAGAGGTGACACTGCTGTGTGGCCACACCCCAACCACTTGCAGGATGACTATAGCAGACCAAAACATCATGCTTGAAGAAATTAACAGCAGGACTACTTCACCAACTATTCACTTTGCAAATGGCACTGCTGCTGCACATGCCAGCAGCAATGAAGGGTAAATGACTGTTCAGTGTGTATTTATATGACACTTCATTAACAGAAATAGGAAATGCTGCAGAGGGGTCTGAGTCATCAGTGGAGTTCAGCTACTTTTAAAAAAAAGATGGATGCCCCATCATCTCTCGGGTGGCAGAGCTATAACACTCGCATTCAGTGATTACTAAATGCATATGTCACTGCACTGGCTCATGCAAGACATTCTCAGGTCTTAAAACATCTTTGTTTTTTGTTTTTTTTTTTATCAGTTTTGAGTTATTCTTGCTCATAATCCATGTTATACTAATGCTGGGATGTTGATCAGCACACTTTGGAAATTATACCACCCAAAAGCAGAATCTATGGGCCTGACAAGAAAGAGCAACAGACTGATAAACCACCATCCATTCAGTGCTGCAGCAGAGCCACCAATAATGCCACATGTAAATATACAGCACTTAAGGGAATCTCTGCACACTCCATGGGCCATGTCTCTACCAGAACAAATTAACTGTGATGCACAGATCCTGGCTGAGCCATCCACAGTGTTTTAGGCCAAAATGCTAATTAGCCCAAAAATATACTCTCAGCACAAAGGAGACACATTATCCAGTTCCAAAGCCTGCTTTCATTTCTCTGTTTATGTTTATGAGCAACACTTACTAATGAGCTTGCAAAGTGTGAATTAGTTAAAGCAAGAGAGGTTTTTTGCTTTGTTTGTTTTTAGATGCTTTAAAGTTTAAAATTCCGCCCACATAAAAAAAAAAACTCTCATGTATTTTTTCTGTGCATTGTATATGTATGTATATACACACACACACATATATATATATATATATATATATATATATATATATATATATATATATATATATATATATACACATATATATATATATATATATATATATATATATATATATATATATATATATATATATATATATATATATATATATATATATATATATATATATATATATATATATATATATATATATACACACACATATATATATGTAGCTGTTAGCTTACCAAGTAGCAATCTTACCTCTCCAAAAGGTGCAGTCATGCTCTGTACTTGAGTAATGAAGCTGTTTAAGTAAATGTTTTTATCATTTCTGCACATTGACACCAAAGATAAATGGACCATTAATAAGCCTTTTATTGTCTTTATTTGTCTCTTTAGAACTCATTTCACTCAGCCACATTTCAATGAAGAAAATGGGACTCAAGAGTGCCTTCCAGTGGAAAGATGAAGTACCACAGCTTAGACATGGCAAATAGATATTTAATTTAAAAAAAAGTATGTTCCATAAAAACCTGCAACCAGAAGGAGGAAAGTGATAAACAGACTTTCAGTACATGCATCCATGTGTTAAAGTGTGTTACCATTGAGTGTGTGCCATGCAAAAGTAATATGTCGATGTTAAAGAATGCAGCTACTTTCATGTGCCACGTCATTCTGTGCTGTGAATCTGCTATTTATTGAATTATACAGTAAATGTAACAGGAGTCTGAGATAAATGGGATGTGCTGCTAAAGAGGAGATCAAAGAAAGAATATCATATCCACAGCCATTTTTGGAGCCAACATACTGTTGAGTATGGATATGTATTATCATGTGGGAGAAAGCAGACAGTGTGTGTGTGTGTGTGTGTGTGGTAAGGAACACGGGTACAGTGAAAATAATTTATCACAGCTGTCAGTAGTTATCGCTTCAGACTATTGTCGCATTAACACTGAACCTTCTACGTACTTCAAGCTATTTCCTTTGAGGGATTTAGAAATGCACATTAATATTCATTCAGTAAGTGATTTTACAAACCGTTAAGCCAAACAGAAGCATTAATTTGCTATTACAAACTTAGATACTCATTGACGCACCCCAGATTTTGTTATAGTTAAATGTAAGAGAGAAAATCCAATATTACAATTAGTGGCAACACAATAGGCTGAAGCTTTCTACTTCCATATGACTTATCTCTGTGTTCCTATGCCAAATATAATACATTCTTCCCATCTGCTATTTCTTTCAAGTGTAACTGCACATTAAAAATGAACAGATATGATCTTTCACTCTCAGACTCTAATGTCATAAGTAAGCTTAACTAAAGGTATTTACACTCATCAGACAATAGCACTAAATCCACCTGCCCAGTATTGTGACTGGCACCAGGATGTGAGCTGCAGATGCTTTGGGTCAACATGAGGCATCTGTGGATCCATCTTGTACTCTGAGAAGTTCAACAGAACTGAGATCAAGAAATATAAACAACTCTGTCAATGCAGGCAATTTGCTGAATTTCAGATGTCATGATTGAGCATTTTCATTTTATAGCAAAGTGACCTGCAGGTGAGTGACCAATGAAGTCAGAAGGGTGTCCTGGAGGGGGTTGAGTTTGCTCTGCAACAATGTTCAGCTGTGTGGTGCATGTCATACATGTGAAGACCCAGAAATGTTGCAGAAGAAAATGTTATTTAATCATTTGGAGTTTCTGTGGGCCAATCCCTCTGTGGGGCCAACAAAGTACTGGGCATTGCAGGAGACCATTTTCAGTTCAGTTCAGCTTTATGACTATAGCACCACTATACAATGTCATCTCAGGGCACAGACACATCCAGCCAAGTTTGCCACTGACACAGCAGAGGTGGTGACAAGGTGGTTGAGGATCAGGAGGGTAGAGGTGTGGCAAATTGTGTAGCGTTATCTTGTCACTGGTTGGGGCCTAATTAACCCTAGCTGTGTCACCTGCTGGAGGGGATCTGATTGTTAAAAGACCCAAAACCACCATGATCCCAAGGTACGTCACTGATGATGTGTTCAGGCCCACCATAAGGTGTATCAAACAATGGTTTACCTTTTAAAGGGTTTCAATGTTGTGACTACAAATAAGGCAAATAGTGAAAAAAAAAAAAAACTGTTACAAGATTTCTGCACAAGTTTAAAACACATGATGTGGATACAAAGATTAGAGGTTGACAAATATCACCAAAACTAAATCATTGAAGAAAGTGAGCTTAAAAGTGCTCCAGCATAAAAACTATATTTTATTTAGTTTATAGTGAACTGATATAAAAGTAAGGTGTTTCTACCGATCAACTGACCGCATGTGTGAGGAGCTGCCATTAATGCATCCTGTTTACTCCTTCAAAGCTCAGTTTTGGTGCACTGATATAGGACTTTAGCAGTTTTATGTCTAGATTAAAAAGCTTCAAAGATACTTACAAATACTTCCCTTAACCAAACACAGAGGCAGGACATATGGCCAGAGGTGAGAAGGTTTAAGGATAACATATAGCAAGGTTACTAAATGTTACTATCTAATTTTAAATGTCTCAGAAATGACAATATAGAGCTGAAAAACCTGTTTCAGAATATATATATATATATATATATATATATATGTGTATATATATATATATATATATATATATATATATATATATATATATATATATATATATATACTCAATTCTCCAAAATTTGGGACAAAAAATATGTCATAAAAGATTAGATAGTTCGATTGAAACTAATAAGCTCCTTTCACATCATCAGTCTGGATTCAGAAGTAACCAATCAACTATGCATACTTTGGTTCAACTAACTCAGGAAATTACAAATTCCCTACATAAAAGGAAATACGCAGCAGGTATATTTGTAGATCACAGAAAAGCATTTGATGCAATAAACCATGAAAAACTGACTGATAAAATGGAAAAATATGGTATTAGGGGATTGACGCTGGCCTGGTTGAAGAATTACTTGACTAACAAGAAGCAATTTGTGGAACTGGCTGAAAATCAGTTGTGTTGTTGACATCGGTTGTGGTGTTCCTCAAGGGTAAGTTTTAGGGCCAACATTATTTATAATTTATATAACGATATATGTAAAATATCTCAACCACTCACGTTTATCTTGTTTGCTGACACACAAATATAATTGGCATGGGTGATAATCTGAAGGAATTTAAAGAAATAGTCAACACAGAACTCAAAAGAAATAAATCTTGCTTTGACAAAAATAATTTTTTATTGAATTAAAGCAAGACTAAATTCATGATATTCAGCAACAGTAAAATAAACCAAAAACATCTGCAACAAGCCATCAACAAGCATATCAATAATAGCTAAACCATAGAGAATGTGTTTGTACTGGCAGATCATGTGGGGGTATTCAGACACAGGTGGAATGTGAATTGTGGCAAATATGATGGAGTGTTGGTGTTTGTTTGCTGTCTTTTGAACTGTTTGATCATGGATAGTGTGGTCTGGGGTGTGTGTGTGTGAGTTGCCTATGTGTTCCTATTAACATCTTGTATGTTCTGTACAGGTGACTTGTTTAACGTTCATGGTTCAATGTCCGTAACTGCTCATGTAGGCCTATATGTACTTATATCTGGACTGATGGGCTTGGTTTATGTAGTTTGCGTGAATTATATTATGTGTAGCATTGACAAATAGAAAAAGGTGTGGGATTCAACAAGTTTCACACTTCTTTTTACTTCTTTTTCAAACCATAGATCGCTCCTTTGTAAGTTTTTATATTTTTGCATCACTTGTGTGTCTTCTTAATTTTGTTTGCTTATTTGTTTTGTATCTATGTTTGATTTATTTATAATCTAACTACTGTTTGAAATGAAGAAATCAATCAGTGTCACTCACCAAGAGTCCAAAATGCCACCAGAAAAACAGGCTGGACTTATTGATGCCAGCTTTGTCTTTAAGTAAACTTACTGAAAGGGTCTGAAACAATAATAAATATACTACCAATGCTGCTAAGTTAGTAGCGGTGGTACTGTGTGCATCAATATAATCGGTGAACTAGGAAATTGTACACCGATAAACGTTCCACGATTAAATGCGTTAATTTTTCTTTTTTTTTTTTTTTTTTTTTTTTTTTTTGTCTTGTCCAGCATTTAAGCAAGCAGACTGATGTTCTGGATGCTGTGTTCTGCTGAGCAAATTTATTTTGCCAAGGGGAACTTTTGTAGATGTAATGATCCCCTTGTATTTCTTGATTCTTATTTTATTTTTCAATTTGTTTTGGATAATAGCTTGTATTACAGAGTTTATGCTGCTGGACCCGACCGGAAAGGACAGGAAAGGGGCAGAAAGAGAACAGAAAAGAGAACATAAAAAAACAAAAAAAAAACAAAAGAAAGAGATCAATGCATACATGTATATGCACATACATACCCACCTACATATATATGTATATACACTCGCACATACATTATATATATACATATATACATACATACATACATATACACATACATACACATGCATACACACACATGTACACATACATGCATACATAAAGATAGATATACATACATACATATACACATACATACACACACACATATATATATATATATATACATATATACACATATACATTCTCACATACATACACATACATATACACACACACATACACACACATACACACACATATACATACATACACATCCACTCACACATATGCATACATATATACATATCCATACACATACATACATACACATACACATACACATAAGTACACACACATACCCACCCACACACATAAATATATACACCCACACAAATGCGTTAATTTTTCTAATGCTTGAGGTTTTGTTTTTTTTTTCAATTAATTAATCGTAATTAAAGTGTTAAAGTCCCACCCCAAATATATACAAGTGTTGTTTATAGGCCTATATATAATTTATATATATATATATAAATAAATTAATTTAATAATAAACTCATTTCATCATCACATGCTCACAATATTAGCCCCAAAAGATGTAGGGAAAGCTGTAAGCAATAATGTGGTGTATTTTAATGCCCTAACATGATCTTTTCCTTATTCATGTTTTTCTTTCTGCTGCTTGACAACAGCAAGCAGTATATTCAAATGAAACTATGATGTAAATGTGGATCTCATGTTTTAAAGGTCTATTTTAGTGTGTCTGCCTTTGCTCAGAGCTCCTTGTATCTTTTTTTTTACCATTTAGTAGAAAGACTATAATTACGTTTAATAAAAACTTGTGATCTGCCTTCTCCAGCAGAGAAGTTGTCAAAGGGGATCGATTCCTGTCTGGCTAAATAGTTGTTTGAACCAGAGGAGGAAAAGGTCTCATTTGAGGTCATCCAATAAAAATTTGATATAAAAATATGAGAAAGAAGAAAGATGAGCAGGACAGTGTTCCACAGCTTTGTTCCACTGGACTGTTTTGAGACCCACCCACTCAAACAAGTTTAGTTTGTGGGTACAGTCTTGTTTCCCCTCAGTAGCTAATAGCGGTATAATAACACATCAATCTACATAGAGATCATGTGTTCAGTGAGCAAATGACATTGATCCGAAATGCAAATATTGTTCAAAAAATGAAACAATAAGCATTTATCAAACATAGTTTGAAAATAGCCATATTTTGGCATATCATTTATCCAATTATTACTTGTCTGTCTTCATTAAAAAACACATTTTTATTTTAATTATTTAGTTTAAATACTTAAGCTCAGGAAGAAAAATGTTAAATGATATTTTAGTTGCTTAGATGATTTTGATATGAATGGAAATACTGGTTTAAACTGCCGATTTCCAGTAGCTGGTAATAAGTTCACTCCTGCATCTGTTAAAAAGCAACAACATAAAAAACAGAAAAAAGAGGAGGCGTACATCTTAAGTTGTTCTCCTGTATTTCCAACACTGTCCCCATGTAGCTGTGGAGTGTGATTACCTCTAAGAGTAGTGTCAGGCCGTACGTATTATGTCTGAGCCCTGAAAAGGACCTTTCATGTTCCTAATTAGTCGTTGTTGAGTACGTGAAACAGTTCTAGTATGAACTGTGAATCTGATATTGTGCAACTATTGTTCTTAATTACCTTGTCCATGAGAACGGCTGGATAATGTTACACTACTATTAAGAACCAAGATAAAGAATTACTTATTGTTTAAAAATGTTTTGCTTTTCCATTTTTATACAAAACAAGAAGCAAAGAAATATGTTACAGTTACAAGTGTGACGCCGGATCACACACTTGTACATTTTTTACATGTGAACAAACACACAATTTTTGGTTAAAGTTGCGCTGCACTTACAGACCTGGCAAGATTAAGCTGTGGATCAGTTCCCTGTGTGTATGCAAAATTATGCTAAAAAGGCACCCACTGTGTTGCAAACAGACAGCATGGTCTCCTGACAAAGTGACAGAATGTGATGAGTTTAGACTGGCAACGTGTTGTTCAGTCAGTGTGGCCCACACAAATGTAATTGCAGCTTTTGGATGCTGTTCACAGTTTGTAATATTTCCAAGCAACATTTAGTTTTCTGAAGCTCCCTGTGAGACAAGTTAACTGAAAAGATAGAAGGTCAGCATACCTTTGGCCATCTTTGGCTGTGCAGTTTGCAGCTTTATTGCAGGAAAAAGGCGCTATCGGATGAATCCCTGCAGCACAGAGCAGCAGAACAACAAAAATATGTCATTTCATTCAGGAACAAATGACTGATTTGACTTCATTTCTATGTGTTGCTGAAACCTCTTGTTTTGCTTTAAAAGCTTAACATAATTGTTCTAAGAGGGATCAGAAGGACTTTTACAGAATGCAAGTTTTCTCATGTATGCAAAGAAAGTCTGATACAAATGTAATAAATGGTCTTTAAGTGGATCTGTAATTTTCCCTAGAGTGTGGAAAAGAAGGCAAACAGATGCAGAAATTGTTCCAAGTTAGTGAACTGGTCTGATCTACAGTTTTTCCTCTCCTGCTCAAATTGATTAAGGTTTTCTATCTTCCCTCAAGAGTCTCTGTGGTGCTACATAAAAATAGTTTTCCCATGGTATTCCTGGTCACTCAGCGTCCTTCTCCATCTTAGCCACTGTTTTTGTTTTTTTTTTTTTCCAGAGTGTTCACTGACAGATCAAACCACATGAAAACCATTCATCACTGCTTCTTTAACATCAGTGTAAGTTGGGAAAAAAGGGCGGCACACACATGCAGGCACAGATACCACTCACCCAACTACCTCTGTATAGGCTATCAATCATGGATATTGTCATTATTCTGTGTCATCGACAAGACCCTTTTCTTCTCTCTCTCTCTCTCTCTCTCTCTCTCTCTCTAGTCTCGTCTTTCTTTTTATCCCTTTTTCTTTCTCTCAATTCTCTCACTCTTACGCACACACTCAAACAAAGACGGAGAGAATCATGAATCATAAATCTTATGAATGCCATCTAAAGACTGCTCAGCGCTATGAGATAGAGCGATGATTGATAGACGAGTGTGACTGTGGCGAAAGCAAAGAAGATGGACAGAAGGCTGTAACCAGAAACACTGAGGTCGGAAGCTGCAGTTCAGGGGTCAAATGCATCAGAGCGTCAGCACACAATATGGTGGAGAGAGAAGGAGAAAATCTAAAGGGTAGGGGGTTGTGTGAAGGAGGGGGGGGTAACATTGAAAACGAAGGAAGAGAAAAGGGAGGGCGAGGAGGAGGGGATGGAGGATGCTGACACACTGAGGCTAAAGCCATAACTCATCTTTTATTAAAAATAATGAAAAAAACTTAATGAGTTAATAATATCTGGAGAAAGAGATGGGGAGTGAGTCGAGATGGAGGAAGGGACATGAGGATAGAGGAGAGGAAAAGAAGAAAGGCAATGAGGAGGGAAAACCAGCACGTAGAAAAGAGGGCAGGGTCAAAGTATGCCTCCTTCCTCTCTTTGGTCATTTGTTCCACTTTTCAAAGTTCACTCAAGAGTCATTAGACAGGCAGTGACGATCACAGCAAGCACTCTTTCTGCAGACCCAAGTCCCATTGCATGCTTGGTAATTAAAGGCACTTAACAACCAATTAACAGTGATGAGCTAAATTAGCAGGATATTGTCTCCTTTGACTCAGCTACTGCATTATCAGTGCTTTGAAACAACGATGAACAAACCTCAGTGGCCTGTGTTGCATGTAGGCAAATGACGGATTAATTACTATTAAAACAGCAGCATCTTAATGAGCTTGGAAACAATTAGAGGGGTCGTTAGCATGTGTGGAACGGCTGAGATCAGAAGAAGGGAGGGTGTGAACGAAACAAGAGAGAAATCTTCATTGGGAAGCAATACTGATTAAATGGACGTACGGTCGCACTCATCGCCCAATATCCACGGACTTATTAAATACATGACATCACCATTTGTCTTTTCTAGCATCAAGCTACTTTTCTCCTGCCATTATCTTCCCCCCTTCTTCGCAGGCTTCCCCAACTCTGTCTTCGTTTCATCTCTCATAAAAAGCCTTTTTCTTGCTCTTCCATTCCTTTCTCCACTTTCTGCTTTTTTAACTCGCATTTCTTCCATCCCTCCTTCATGCTTGGGGGGCACAGTCCTGTGAAGGAATTTAATATGCAACTTTTATATGAGAAACCAATCGCATACGTCTGGGTCTATTGGGCTCGCAATCTATCGGCCAGGACGGCTAATGCAATAGAGAGAGCTGGGGCTATTTATCACGCAGGGAGCTATCTTTCCCTCTATCTCTCCCACTCTGCCCTCGCTCTCTCTGTCTTTATTCAAGCCCAGATTCCTGGCTGCCACTAAATCAGGCCAACTATGAGCTATGGCTGCCCAGAGGGCATCTCCTCCTTTATGGGAGGATTTGGATTTTGTATCTACTGGTTCCTCAGTGGTCGTTGAGCCTGAGCTAACGGAAGCTATAAACATTCAACAAACAAAGGCAACAACTTAACTGTCCCTCCATCCCCACAGTAATGATTGTGAACTGGGAGAGAAATATGGAAGTAGAAGGATGAATAAAGTTGATAAATAAGATAATAAGGGGCATTTACAATGATTTTGCGAGGATGTGTTTATGTGCATATCTTCAGACAGAGAGCGGGGAAAGATTACAAATGCACAGACATGGTGGTTCGCACACAGGCATGAATGCCTCAGCAACAAAGGGCTCCCTATAACCTGATCTTCTGCTGGGACAGAATGGTTGTGTAACATAAATATTTAATAGTTGATTAACAAAAACTTGACGCACTTGCTTTTTATTTACCATGTTCGCTGAAGGCTAAACATGGCCAACATGCTACATACATACCAAGTACATCTCAACAAATATTTTGTGTTCAGTGTCACTAATCAAATGACAATTAAGCTAACCTTCCATGAGCCATTATCCAAACTTCAGTGAATGTTTACCAACTATTCTTGGCATAGTTTGGTGAAATCGCTTGGTTTCCATGGTACCAGCCTCATATTTAGCCATTAAGTTTCAGTTTTCAATTATTCTTTCAACCACTATGAGAAATCTTCTGGTTCCGATGGCAATAAAACAGTCCCAAAGCATTATGCCAATAGCATCCAGCTTAACAGGTAGTGCAGTGTTCTTGGATTGAACGTCTCAGCTTTGTTCATGCAAACTAAATTCTAATACTAGTGGCCAAACATTTAGGTCTTTCGGTATGTTTAATCATATAGTGAGATACAAATTTTTACCAAACTTGAATGCGTTGATTTTGCAGTGGGAGTTTATTGGCAGTATCTCCAGATATAACCATGTAAAACTAAATTGACTGTTGAAGTTGACTCTGGTGTTCCAACAGCTCCTATGGATCACAGCAGACTTAATCTTTGAGTTAAAGCTGGGGTAGGTAATCTTGCTCAGAGACATTTTTTTCTACTCTGGGTGAAGTGGTTCCTCATCCTGATAGTAGTCTATACGTTTTGTAATCATGAACAATAGAAATATAGTTAGACCCCTCAGTTTACTGAAAATCTGTAAAAACTCTGACCAATCAAAACGTTCGGGCCGAATTGAAGTTGTTTATTTCTTATATTTCGTACGCTTCTTCTCCCGACTCTCCTCCTCCCGCAGCTCATGCCTGTTAGCCACAATAGTGTGTTAGGATGAAAATACAAAGTAGTGAAGAAGAAACTCGGAAGGCAAACATGGGTGAGAAAATGCAGGAAGGATTTCCCCGACCCGGCTCGGTTTATTTGCCTCCCGTTAAACAGCAGAGAAAGAGGTGCTGGAAAAAGTTGGTGGACAAAGATGCAAACCAGAAAGCACTCAGAGAGCCCAAACCTCCGCCATGGCCATTGAAAAAAATTCCTGGATCCAAACGGTGATCCGGATCCCCACCAAAATTTAACCAGTTCTTTTTCACATTTCCAACAACTCCTGAAAATTTCAATAACATTTCCATAACTTTTTGAGTTATCTTGAACACAAAAAAGCCTTGGATCACACAAGGAGCAAAACCAGAGGGGGAGGAGCCAAGACAGGATGCTACTTTCAAATCTTGCTAGCTCCCCAATATTACCTACCCCAGATTTAATCTTGATCATCTAGAATATTCTTCAAGGCTCGAATTGCCAACTTGGGTTATTGTAAGAATCTTGTTGAAGTAGATGCACTTTAAAGATCTGGACACTTACTCTATGCCATGTGATTGTTGTTGTTATTAGGCTTCTGGTTTGACCCTCTGAAGGGGTCGCCACAGCAAATCATCGCACAGATGAATTGGCACATGTTTTAGGCCAGACACCTTTCCTGATGCAATCCTCACTCCATGCCATGGGATTATTGTTTAAAATGTTTCCATTTAACTTGTGTTTCCATCAGGTCACAGTGCATAGTCAAATTCATACCTCGCACTGGGCTAACATTCTTCCAGTTTATCACTGCATTTGCCAATGCTAGCAGTTGCACAACAATGAGCGCTAACAGAAAGTCAAGAAGCCTTAAAACTGTATATTTTGTTATCAGAAAACCCTGATAACAACTTGTGTACCAAATTCCTTTTCTTTTGTGAACCTGCATCATTTATAATCATCAAATTCAAAACAAGACTGAAAGCCTGTTTTTGTTTTATCACACAACAATCCAAGGTGCGCTACACTATTGTACACCAAAGCCCAGCTTTACTAGGCTCATCACATCCATGTCATGTCAGCTTTTGTGTGAAAATGTATCTACACATGTTTGGATAATATACCTGAGACATACAGTTCTCAGCGATTTTATCAGCAGCTGCACAACTTCAAAAGTTTCCTGCTGAAAAACAAAAGCAGCACTTGCAGAGGATGCTGCCCACCTGCAGCAATTAAAATGCCTCCAAAAACCAAATTCATTTCAACAAATTAGCCACATTACTGGCCACTGTGTAATCGCTGATGGCAATTAATAAGAAATTAGTCACAATCAGCCCTTTATTAACATCTCACCCAGGGGCCGCGGCTGGAAATTAATAACCAGAGATTCATCTCTCTTACTGTCTTTCTGGCTCTCTTTCTCTCTCACACATACACACACACCTTCAAACACACACACCTTCAACCACCTATATTGTTCGTGAATCACCTCTAAGACACAGATTTTTTTTTCTGTGTGGATCGTCTCATATGATCCGCAATCTGCTCGTGTAAGCTAGCCAGCTTCCTCTTTACGAGGGTGTGAAAACCCCCTGATAGACGAGCGTGTTCGTGCATATGTGTGTTTTCTCACCAGCACAATCAACACATGTGCTCTAAGCAGTGTGTGGACATACATGTACTGTATATATTTAGAGATAAATCACATTGCATGTCTGTGTGATCTGTGCTTTGATGTGCGTGTGTGTATCTGAGGTGCTACACAAATGGGGAGGGGGCACTGGTGGAGACTGAACCCGCCTCTAGGGGTCCTCACACCAATCAGCAAAGCGCACCAAGAATCAATTAACACCAGTGGGAGGGGGCAGAGGCTACGGCAGTCCACAAACTTAGACTCACACATACACACACACACACATACACACGATGTCCACATGCATACTGCCCACACACATGGCACTGTCTGAGGAGATATCCATCAGATCACACACAGCACAGTATGCCAGAGTGTGTATGTGTGTGTCTTTGAGACCTGTCCCAGTGTGCACCGGTCTCTCATGGTGTGAGGTTGGGGAACAGATTGGGGGTCAGCAGGGGGGTCAGGCCAGGGTCACCCCCATCTGAGCTGTGTGTGAGTGCGTTAGTCTGCCTGTGTGTGTGTGTGTCTGTGGAGCCTGACCACCACTACAAGGGCTCACTGGCAGGCAGAAGTGAATAAGATTGATGGTGTTGATTCATACTACGATTTCATTGTTCCCGTGGAATCCATAGAGAATAAATACATCCACAGAAACTATGACGGAAGGGACCGAAATGAGTATTTCACATTTCATATTCCTCCCGCACTCCTTCTCTTTGTGTGTGTGTGTGTGTGTGTGTGTGTGTGTCTAGTGTGGGGACAGCTGCTGACAACATAAAAACCATTCATCATTGCATCTTTACTGTAGAATTATTGACAGAGAGGTGGATGAGGAGGTGTGCTGGCAACGTCGGACTAAAAGAAAAGTCACAGATGTGCGAAAAAGAGGACAAGTTGGGCAAAACTTTCAATGTACGGCGACTCAAATCCTTTAGGTAGCTTAGCCTAAAATAAAAGCAGAGAAATTTCATATTACAGCGCAGTTAAATAAAGTGATCACAGTGCCTCCACTTTAAGATCCCACCTCTTTCTTCTTCCTCTCTACGCATTGCCATCTCCATCTGTTAGTCCATTGCGCTCGTCCATCCACTACCCCCCTCCCTTACTCGTTTCCTCTCCTCCTCTGCTCCTCTCTGGCCTTCCTACCCTGAGGGAGGTAAGGTGATCTCCTTGTGCTGGTGTAAGTGACTGGTATTAGTCTCCTTCTCTGTCTGTCTGTTTGATCCCAGCACTAATGACTCCACAGGGACTAAGGGTCTGATAATGGGAAATCAATATAGAGAATAGTGCTCTGGAGTGGCCTCACTTAGCTCTCGCTCTTTCACGCCTCTCAGCAAAGTGCCTCTGTGTGTGAGAGTGTGTGTGTGTGTGTGTGTGAGGAAGGGATTATTGTAGTATGTGGTTTATAGGTCTACTGAAAATCGTGCACATTTTGTTGCATTTCTGCACAACTTCTGAAGCTTTTTAAAGGCTGAATTGCATCAAAGCTGCTGACAAATTAACAGTCCGACGGTTTTCAAATGCATATGTGGCTGTGTGTGTGTGTCTCTGTGTGTAATCGGTCACACTATGCCTGGGGCAAGACAGGTGGAGCTGGTGGCATGAGGCTGGTGGCCCCCCTCCATCCTGAGGGGCCAGAAGGCCCTGCAAAGCAGGGGGCTGGAGTAGCTCTCTCTGCCAGGAGCCAGAGCACTATGGCTGGTGGCAGCTGGTCCTCCTTCCCTCCCTCCTTTGCTCCCCTGCATGAGCACCCCGCAGGCAGGCAACAGGAGGGGTGAGGAGGTCAAGAGGCAGGAGAGAATGGGCGACATGCAGCATAATCGGCTTTTATGAAGTGGCGAGGACGCAGACAGAGGGAGATTGGGAAACACAGCTCTGACACAATGCAGCTGACTACAAGCAGTAATGAATTAACACATTAGCGCCACGACCAGGGGCATCCAGGAGCACTCAGCTGCTCCTAAACGCAAACCTTCTCTGGCATGCTCACTCAGATATGCGCACATAAATCAGTCAAAAGTCATTAAAGCCACGAGAAACTAATTAATTACATCAGTCACTTTGTCAGTGGCATATCTTTGAAAGATGCTCCTGATCAGCAACTGAAAAGCAGAAACTTTTCAGCACTCAGAGCAGATTAAGCAGAGGTTAAGTCTCACTCACAAAGAAGAAGCAATCCTCTTGTCCAAACTCAAGCCATGTGCTCAATTATCATCATCATCCCCAAATGATCCCCATTAATGCTTTAACTCTTTCCCCTTACATCTCCGCCTCAGCCGTCCATCCATCCTGTTTCTGCTTTCGTCCATCCCTGTAATTCATGTCTGTGTGGTTGCTTACTTCCCGTTCTCACTCTCTTCCTCCTCTCTCTCTCTCTTTCTCCCTCCCCAACTTTTAACCAGCGTGAAGAAGCAGCCATGCATTCAACCATCAGACAGGCTGACATGGTCTACCCTCACACACGCAGAGCCAAAAGCATCTTCCTCCTCATGTTCACTAAAACAAATACCCAGCAGGGAATCTTTAAATGTTAATATTTGCACACACAAAAAAAAGCTTATGACTTACATGCTTGATGACCACACCAGAATCAAACATCTTCCTGGTTTGTTCAACAAAAATGTTGCTCCGACAACATTTAGACTGCCAACCTTCTGCACTCATCCATCTTTTAGTAAAAAAAAAAATTAAATACATTCTTTCCAATAAAGCCAATCTTTGGGGATTATAAACTTCATAACCGATAATTAAAATCCTTTAATATCTGCCAGACCATAGAAGTAACATTTACGGTGACATTTTACCTGGTTTAGCTCCTTTTTAACTGTCTGTCAGTTGAACTGTGTCCACACAAAGCTGCAGAGCAGGGATGATGATGGTCATGTCTTGGTCCCTGATGAGAGATCCCATTGCTCTCTTCTCATCCAACAATCCCACTGAGCATGTCAATATGAAACACTATCCCCCCACACTGGGGCCATCTAGAGCAATCCCTCCAGTTAAAGACGGGTTTATATTGATAAGAGAGGCCTTGAAAACAGCAGCATCTGTGTGTGAAAAGATGCATGGAGAAAAGTGCAAATTAGACCAAATCAAGCCTGCAAACAGTACAAACAGGTTTTCCTTATATTGAGCTGGATGTAAGCGTGATGTACTACACAGCTTATGTTGTATGTGGGCTGAGAGGAGAGCAGGTTGTAAAGCTTTGTTTACCCAACTTTTTAAAAAAAAAAAAAAAAAAGTGCCTTGTAAATGCTGTCAGATGGCCAATGCAAGTGTCTTTCAGTTTAATACCACCTATATTAAATAGTTTAAATATTTTATAAGAGCAGGGTTTTTAGAGAGAGGGAGGGGAAATCGTTAGCTGCGGTAAAGTTTCATTAACTGGCCCCCATTTCGCTGCGAGGCAAACTCATCTCCTCTTATTGTAATAAAACAATCTCTGTCTTTCTCTGGGTACCGCTCTCCACTCATCTCCCTCTCCCTTCTTCTCTTTTACATCATAATAATACACTACATCCCCTTTAAATGCACTATTACTTACCGCTGCCTTTTCATATTGTAACATCACGGGCACTTTAGCGACAATATAAAAGCGTGTCATTCATTATTCAGAGGCAGCCGGCCTCGTCCCCCCTTTTAAAAAGTCAGGCGCGCTGCTGAAATTGATAACGGCGAAGAGACGCGCAATAAAAACGCAGCCCCCGGGTACCGAGCTGCAGCCCAGAACCCCCCGATTATGCAGATCAAGTGGTAATTTCTCAAACAAATCGCACTCTTTCACTCTTTTGTTGTCGTTTCTTTTTGGACTTTTGAAATCAGAGTGTCAGCTTTTATATTGCCTGTGGAAAAAAAACGAAGATTGATGTATCCTCAGTAGGTCTTTGGGGGCTGCAGGTTTTTTTTTTTTCCCTCAGAAACTAAATATTTTCCTCTAAACGAGATGACCTCAAGGCTACTTTTTTGCATATACGTTTGACATCCATTTATAATCCTTTTTCTACACCTTTTTTTCTGGAGCAATATAAAAAGGCCCACAACAACTAAACACAACCTAAAAGCTCAAATGGAGTTGTGTTTGTGTGTGTGGATGTTTTTTATTATTATTATTATTTGTTTGTTTGTTTGGTTTGTTTGTTTGGGGGTTTGTTTGTTTTTTTCTGTGGGAGGGGGGGGGGTCTTCTTGGTTTAACCAGTGTCCCGGTGATATCTCTGTAGGTCAAAGCTAATGTTTCATAATCGCTTATAATCATTGGATTACACCAGATTAGTAGCATCACACATCTGCAACAGTGCGACCCCCTTCTCCTCTCACTCTGTGGTGGGCTGCATGCAAAACGCCCAAATGAGTTACTCAACAGTTAGTCTGGTCAAGATGAGTCGGAAATATGGGGTTAAACGACAATGTAAGTGTGTTTTTTTCAATGCAAAGTCAACAATTAGAGAAATAATATAATATTTTCTTTTTCTAAATGTCATCAAGACAAACATAAAAATGTCCCGAGATGATGACAGCTATAACAGACCAATTCTCCCCCATCAAAAGCCACCGGTGAGCTCACATATGGCAGGGTGCAGGCAGCCAACACTCCGAGTCTGTCCATATTGCCAAACAAACACCTCGGGCCTTGTCCCATCTCATATTGCTTCATAACACTTTATTGTCAAGGGCAAGAAGCGGATCTTTTATAAAATATATATTAACTTTTACCTCAGTGTCTTTGCATTATTTGAATTTGTATAAAATCTCACACTTTAAAACTCAACAAGGTGTTTTTGGTCATCATTTCAATGCAGTTTCTTAATTAAAGAGGCGTTCATGATGTGATGACAGCAAATATGGTGACTAAGCGCAAGTGCAATGAAGAATATAACTTGCATACATTAATAGTTAAAGAAAGATATTTTCATGTCATGATAAAAGGAAAAAACAGTCCTGATCAATTAAAAATGGAGGGGAAAAAAGCTACCAAACATAAAGCTGGCTGCCATTAAGTGAATATGTCTGCTGCTAGTTTGTTAAAGTCCTGTAATGTGATAGCCTAAAAAGCCACCTGCCGCATCCCAGGCCGAGGCGCATTTGTCTGTCCATGAGACAAGTTAGTGGAAATAAGATTACACGGTCACTTTGGGCGCCTGTTACATTGAATCTGAGCGGTTAGCAGCTTCCAGAGCCCGGACACTTTATCTGAAGTAGCCCGTGGCTTTCCCTTGTCAGGTCATTTAATGTGGCACTGGCTACCAGGAACAAATAAGACCATAAGGCTTTGCCAAGCTCAGTAGGTGCTGGTGTTACTGCCAGTGCTCAACACGGCGGCTGTCCTCTTGTTTTAAATATCAGGATGTGATGTGCTAAAAAAATCGCACATTTTTTTTTATATCTATTATTGTAATTCTGCTCCCAAAACCTATATTTGATCTAAACCAATAAAATAATTTCGATAATAATAATTGAAAAGCTGTGCTTGTCACGTTTTTACTGAAACTACAGATCAATTTAAGACCATCTATAATTGTTCAATTAAACACCAACATTTTTTTTCTGATTTATTATCTCAAGTTCAACATTTTGACTGCAGAACATTAAACACCGCAGTTGAAATGAAGACAAAAATGTCACCACTTAGGAAGAGGGAGAGTTTTACATTTAAAGGCAAGTAAACCAAAGTGGGGTATTTCATCCACCATAAACAGTCATATTGTTGCGCACTTGATAATATTACTGATAATATTTTTTAGGTTTTTATTCTCGCGCATTTGGACTGAAGAGGTGTCAGAGACAAATGACGCACGTTGTGTCTCGCTTGAAAACGGAAATGGAGAAGCATCAATTCAGACTTGAACTTGCACAGGTGTAAAGTTTTTTCACCATTTCATGACTAAACTTATAAACCCACTTACAGAGCTGACAGAGCTTCATTAGGTTAAAATACAAGAGAAGTCTGGTTCCTCTCTGGTTTGATTTCTTTTCCCCTAACCCAAACCATACCAACAACTTGCTCTATTTTACCCAACGCGGTAAAAACACTCAATCAGACGGTCTGGAGATACCAAATGCTACCATATAGCTCTATAACACGTTGACACGCTGGGAAATCTGGAATTCTCGAGCCAAACCGAGGGCCTACACCCCCCCCCCTGACATTCAATCAGTCATTTCGATGCCAGCCAATGAAAGGTGGAGAGGAATGGAGGAGGACGGAGCTGCTAGACAGAATGTTTTGACGCGCTGAGAGGAGGACAGAGCGTCACATCTCTCCAAACGCCCATCAAACTTTCACCACTGCCCGAGTCTTTTAGAAGAGGCCTGCTGGAGACAAGGAGGACACGCTGGATTCTGGACATATAAGTGGACAGCGATGGAGACACTTTTGATGATGACTTTTGGTGCAGTTTGATCCCCCCCCTCTCGTGAATCCCCACCGAATAAACATTTCGTTTGTTATTTTTTTTCTCATCCTTTTCTGACTAAACGAGGGATGGAGCAAGCACCCAGTGCGCCGAGCCCTCCTCCGAAACCGGCCCACCACGAGCCCATCAGCTTCGGCATCGACCAGATTCTGGGAGCCGGTTCAGAGGCAGAAAACGGGCGCACGCCTGGAAGACAAAGTGGATCAGATTTAAGCAGCGGGGACGCGTATTACAGCTTGGGAAGCCCGACTGGGAGCAACGCGCCCTCGTACACCGCGCTGTCTATCTCGCTCTCCGGTATAATGCCTCCGGTGGATGCTTCAGCTCCGTACGGAGAGAGCAGGAGTCTGGGCAGCCGGGGAGTCATACGAGTCCCGGCTCATAGACCTGTGACAGCTCCGGGACCCCCAACCCCAGTCCAGAGCGCTGTTCCTGGGTTTGGAGGGCTGTGCTTCCCCTGGATAGGAAACAGGTTCGCCAAGGACAGGATATCAGGTAGACCAGCTGGTACACCAAATGAGTTCCCCTCATGAATCTTTTATCACTTCTGAGACGAAAGTAACCAAACATCAACAGTACTCACACCTGTTTAGTATTCCCTCTTTTTTCTCTTTTTATTATTGTTTTTTTTTTTCTCCCCCCCCCCCCAAAGCTAAAAGAAATATTTTTAATGAAATACGTGAATATTTAAAACAAACATCAGATTGCTAATTTACATTTTGAAGCAATCTATTGTAACACAGGTTATTAATGTTATACATTAAGGTGACAATAATTTTAACTATTTGTTAATAGTTTTTTTTTATCATTATGATGTGTAAATAAGAAAAACAAAGTTTATAAGATAGCTATCTAATATGGTCTAAAATGAAGAGGAATGTTAAGAAAGGTAAACTGGTGAGAAAAAGTCTGATTTCGCAGCAGTTTTGTAAATCAAGCGGGTTCAAGTTAATTAAAACGTTTTAGCAAACAAGTCTGTTTTAAATAAGATTAATTCCTGCCTTTATTAATAAAGGTTAATAACATGTAACCTGTAATGGAGCTTAAATAAGCCAAAAAGTCTGCTGTCATCTGAGTAATTGACTGTGCAGAGATCATCAGTTCGTCCACACAACTTTTAAATGTTAAGTTAGTTTTTTCTTAAATTCACTGCTTTTTTTCCTTCTTCTTCCTATACATTATATTATCATTTTACCTGTGTGTGTGTGTGTGTGTGTGTGTGTGTGTGTGTGTGTGTGTGTGTGTGTGTGTGTGTGTGTGTGTGTGTGTGTGTGTGTGTGATACAGCCTCATTTGGGAAACACTTTTCTAACAGTTCTGGTATCAATGTGGCCTTGAATTTCCATACTTACCGGAGTTTTCCCTTCCTGCAGCTGCTCTGGTGCCGTTTGCCGTAACGAGGCGGATAGGACACCCGTACCAGAACCGTACTCCTCCCAAACGGAAAAAGCCCCGGACCTCCTTTTCCAGAGTTCAGATCTGCGAGCTGGAGAAACGTTTCCACCGGCAGAAGTACCTGGCCAGCGCCGAGCGCGCAGCCCTGGCGAAGAGCCTGAAGATGACAGACGCACAGGTCAAAACCTGGTTTCAGAACCGCAGGACCAAATGGAGGTCAGTACCAAAGGTTGGATTAAGATTTGTTTCCGTTGTCCAACACACATTTCAACTCAAGAAAAACAAACGAGCTGAAATACAGTAAAATATATCAACGATTTCAGTGATCATTTAGATCTATCCTAAGAGTAAACTTCAGCTCACCTCTCTTTTCTCTTTCTGATCCATCACACGATATACAGGTTCGCCTGTGTATATATATATATATATATATATATATATATATATATATATATATATATATATATATATATATATATATATATATATAAGGAGATATAGATCGATAATAAATATAAACTGTGAATTTAAAATGTTATTATCATTATTATTTATTATATTAATAATATATATTAGGCTATAATTTACTATGCTATAAATTTATTTTTGTTGCTGTCTTTCTGCAACGTTATGAAACAGAAGATTTGTCTGTTTTCCTGAGTGTAAATTGTACAAACTGAATTATTTCAGCCCACAGTTCTGTTTATAATCAACGCTATAGACCTATTTTATTTCAAGGTGTATGCTTAAAAAAGTCTTTTTACTCACATGTTTTTAATCTTATTTTTATTCTACCTGCATGAAATTGCGATTTTATGTTGAGTGTAGAAATGTACAGAAATGTTTGCACCACCAAAGTGTGTGTTTCTTGATTAGTATTTATTTTTTATTTATTTTTTTACGTAAACGCATATTTTATTGATTTGATCCACGTTTAATTCTCCTCCTGTCGTTATTCAGGAGACAGACAGCCGAGGAGAGGGAGGCGGAGCGTCAGCAGGCCAATCGGCTCATCCTGCAGCTGCAGCAGTCCGCCCTCCAGAAGTCTCTCGGCGAATCAGCGGTGTCGGATCCTCTGTGCGCCCATAACTCCTCCCTGTACGCGCTGCAGAACCTCCAACCGTGGGCCGAGGAAAGGGAATAGGGACTACGGTAGATGAATTGAAGAACATGGGACGTACAATGGAGGGAAATAAATGTTACTGGGAAAAAAAACTAAAGTTTGATCACACACCATTGAAGCTGGTGCTTTTGGAACTGGTGATGCTATACTGGTGAATGATGCGGGTCTATGGGAACAGGCTTTGATGGACCACTATTTTGCAGCTCTGTACTTGGAAACCCCGGAACTTCGCAATATAAAGAAAAAAAAAAAAGATCAGCTGAAACAGACTTGCTATTAAAAAATCTTGTCAACCTGTAATTGTCCTCTTATGCTTGTTCTTATTCTGTTTGTTGGAATAAGATGGGGAAGAAATGTAGCTATAGGGGAATTTACTTAATTCTGCAAAACATAAGATTTAGTGTGTTCTAAAGGTTTTTTATTATTATTATTTTTCTTGATTTGCTACCATTTTTTAAGCTGGCTGTGCAACAATCAGCTGCACTTTTATCATTTTTAAATGAAAGCAAGGCCTTCAATATCCACACTTCAGAGAACATGCCTTGAAATGTGTTTAGGAGCTTTCAATTAAAACATCTGCTCTGCAAAATTCAAAATGTCTTTCAAAAAGAAGAATAACCTAGATTAAAAAAAATACAGATCCTAAGATCAGTTCTTATTCATGACAAGATTCATTCATTGCCCACAGTGTTGCAATATTGGGAGGGAAAATGCTATTTTGGCAGTAATGAAAGAAAAACAGGCATCGTGATCAGTGAGGTGAAAAAAAGAAGATATGAAACAGGCTGTATGTTGGGTAATAAAGGGAGTGATGCATGTTCAGTGATGTTGGTGAGGTCTTTTCATATGCACATTGCTTTATTTGTGGGTTTTTAAACGAGGCACAAACTCTTTTTGTACTTTAACTGAACATGTATAAATAACAGTATAAAAATGTTGTTGTGGCCCATTTTTCTCATGCTCATTCTGATGCGTCATGGAAGGGATTGTTAGATTTTTAACTCACTGTTATTATAAGCTACAAAAGAAAAATACATTTGTGGTGTAACATGGTAAAAAAAAAAAAAAAAAAAGACACAAATTGACTTTATTTCTTGAAAAGTTTATTGATAAATATAATGATTTTATACAATATTTCAATACACACATAATTTTAATTCTGAAAGTCTTAAGTCTCTGTCTGTATGCCTGTCTGTATGTCCATCAGTCTATCTGGGTGCATGTCTGGGTACATTTAAGAAGAGCTACAACTCACTTTGCTACAATATTGGTGGCACAGTGAGCAAAGCATATCATCTATTTCAGTGATGCTGAATTTTCAGAATGATGGCTCTTATTTGAAAACATGGCTTCCGTTCCTCCAGAATCAGTGATAAGGTCTCATCCTGTAGTTTATTCTCAGATCTTGGTCTTCCGCCACCATCCATCCACTGAGCTTCTCCCCCCCACAGTGAAACACGGGTCACTCCGATTCAATATTTTTAAACAGACAGAGTTGAAGACTAAACCCTTCTCCACAGCAAGGATGTGATGACTTCATCGTCCACAAGCTAAAACTTCATGCAGGACCTAATCATCAACACACACACACACACATAAGCACATGCAAATTCCTGTATTGCTCCACATCTTTACCTTGATGCCTGTAAATGTTTTTTTTTTTTTTTTTTTTTTTTTTTTACTAAACAATTGGTGTCTGAATGATTCCAGAGCTACAGCCAATCAGACAGAAGGACAGACAGGTGTCAGAATCAGAAACACAGACAGACGCGTGATCCCAGACAGAGAGAAGAAGTCACAAAACACCAGCTAAAAGTCTGCAATACACTTGAGTGGTTACAATGTTAAAACACTGATGGACGGTACATAAACTCACACACCGGGAACGATCCTGCACACTGGGCTGTACACGCAAACGTAAGCATTTAGTAAGAGTATGTTTTCATCAAGTTCTTATGGACAGATGCACAAATGCTGTGGGTTGCTGTCCTACATGCTTCATAATATTGCTCATGTTTGCTGTATGTGACACAGAAATTCATTATGGGAAACCTTTTTTTCTGGGTAGACTGTGCAATCAGTCTATTCAGTCTTTAAGCTGCTTTTCATTCATTTGATACCTTCCTCTAAAAAGAGTTAACACACCAGACAAAATGAGAGAGGGACAGTATATTTACAGTGGAGTGAAGGACACAGTAAGCATCACAACAGCAACAAACAAAGGAGATAGAGACAAGGTTGACAGTCACAGAAAGATCGAACAAAGTCTGAAGGACGTTTTCTGAAATCACTTATTTGCCTCCAATGATTTGTTGCACTAAGATGTCTTCCATCTGGTTCTGTGACAAACAGTTGCATCCAAAGTGGCAGCTTAAGCTCCTCATTTTCCTTCTCACACCGGTGAAGCTGTTCTCTTTTCTCTCTTCCTCATCTTTCTTCAGTCCTCTTCTTTCATTCTGTGCTTTTCTCTGGTGCTCCACCCCCTCGTGTGTGTCGTCTAAATGACATTTTCAAAGAGCTGTAGAGACCTCATGATGTTTTCATCCTGTGCAAAGAGGAAATTTAGAAGCTGGCTATGAAGAGAAAGACTTCCAACAATTAATTCATTTTAGTGCCCACTAGGGGGCAGTAGAAGGCATTTCAATCCTAACGATGTCTGAAGACAAAAACACAGATCAAACATAATAAATGTGATAATTAATAGCAACTACAGCTGCACTTGCAAAGTTAGGAGGTCTTTAATGGCTATATGGGACATGCTGTTTAAATAAGTTAGACAAAGTTGTACCTCTTGACAAGAAAGGATGAATTCATCAAGAGTGACCACACCATCTCTATTTTTATCCATTTTCTGTGGAGAGATTAACACATATGAAATATTGAAAGACTGTCTAACAGTTTGTGAATAAATATGTAAAACACACACTAATCTGTGAGATTACCATCGAGCTTATCAGTGCTCATGCTGACAGACTCTTATGTTTTTTTCTGCAGCACCTCCTACAGTGTTTAACTGCTGCATACTTCTTTAGTGAGTAGTTCATGACGTGTAAATAAAGAAATGAGGTGTTGATACCTGGAAAAAGGCATCCACATGCTGTTTGGGTGCATCGGTTTTCAAGACAGGGTAAGTGTATTTCCCCATCATGTCATATATTGCTCTGACGATGTCGGTCATCTCCTGTGAGGCAGACAAACACAAAGAGAAACTATCAGACCTGAAAGATAAACATGCTAGGAGGGGAAGAAAACAGAGTGACACAAACCTCTTTGTTAATGTATCCATCTCCATTGATGTCATAGAGGTTAAAGGTCCACTGGAGTTTCTCTGTGACGGAGCCCCTCAGCAAGATGGACAGAGCTGTGACAAAGTCCTGGTGGACACAGAGACAGACAAAGAATTACAAAAGACATCCCACCTGCAAAAAAAAAAAAAAAAAAAAAGAAGGAAGGGCAGCGTCTTTATAAGGTGAGACTCAGTGAGCAGAGATGTGAGAAAAAGCCAAACCTCAAACTTAATGGATCCTGTGTTTCCTGTGTCGAATGCATTGAACAGGTAATGTGCGTAGGTGCTGGCATCTACAGCAGCAGGGAAAGAGACAAGATGATCCACTCACCAGACTCGATACAGAGAAAAAAAGACAACAGAGACGCACTGTGTTTTACCTCCATGAGGGAAGAACTGCGAGTATATTTGCTTGAAGGTATCTTCATTTACAACCCCACTAGGACACTCCTGGAAGCAAATCCAGACACAAAAACAGAGAGGAAGTAAAACTAGATGAGCAGAACAGGTGATTAGAGTCTAATGGAGGGTTTAACAGGTAATGTCTGTCAGGGAATCCTCTGATTAATCAAAGCTGGTGCCAGACTGAGAGATGCTTGCATCTATATGATCTGTCACTGGTGAAACAGCTGGTTGACATGAGATATATTTGCTGTGTGATAATAGAGGTTATGCAGACAGATTTAACCTGAACTATCCACATCTTCATGATTCCACTTTGGCACTATTTTTTTTTATCATTTAGTCTGTTTCAGGTTCTATTTGAAAACGAAGCAGCCGACTGGCAGTCATAAATGAAAAACTATCACATCTGAAAACACGAACAGTAGTGTATGAATTTATGGGCTATTGTCCTTAAACCAGAAGTGGTCCTCCAGTTGAGATATTCATAGATTTTTTTCTCATGACACATTAAGCCCTCATAAAATCTTTCACAAAGCAACCCAAGCACCTTATCTGCAATGTAAATAAACATGTTACTTGTTTATATATGATTCAGTTTCCAAAACTGTCAGAAAATCAAGTAGAATGGAGATAAAATGGTACAAAGTCAAAATATTAAGCACAGTTCTTCTTGTTTTTTTGTTCAAAATATCTACTAATTTTTAATTTCATGCCCTTACCGAAAAAGAAGACTGGAAAAGTTATGTCATGCTTGTGTAAAAAGAGTTTGCCTTCCTTTCAGAAATAATAACTTGGGTCATTTATTAACCTGTGAAAACAACTTATGAGCAAACCTGTGCATGCAGGCTGTATACAGACTCATATGCTGCTATCAACCTGACTTTTTTGTATTGATAAATCATCTGTACAGATTACAAATTAATTTATCCTAAATGAAAAAAAATTGAAGTACAGCAAGAAGCAACACTTTGCATTGATCTCAACCCAAAATCCAATTAATTTCCTCATAATGGAGTTAAATAACAATAAAATGATAATAATAATATGGTACATGAGTGAATAATTAACAGGTTTTATGAAATCCAACCTGGATTACAGGTTAAATATGTAGAAAACCCCAGGAGACAAATCTGAACTGAATGATTATGCTTCATGTCAGGGTGCTTGCAGAGTCCCTTACATTCTTGAAACCTCTGTAGAGCACCTGAAGCTCTCTTTTACTGAAGTTGGTTTGAGCTTCTAGCTGGTCAAGGCCTTCCGGCCGATGGCACACCATGGTCATCTCCAAGTCATCGTCAGCTTTGTCTGAAAGGACAAACACAAAAAAGAGGAGAACATAAATAAATCATTTAAAACAAACTGTGTAAAAGGAGACACGCTAATTTGCAGATAAATGGAGGAAGGAGGATGAGGAGGATGAAAGATGGAGGAGCAGAAAGGTAGAGGTCAGATCGGCAGCTCTGTGTTCCTCCTCTCTCCGGCCCTATCATTAATAACTCATTACTCTGCACGCTCCAGGGGAGGAGAGAAAGAACACATTGTTGACTTTGAGTCACCACACACACACACACACACACACACACACACACACACATTTATACCTATAGGTGAACTTTACAGTATAAAATCAAACACTCTTCCTTTTTTTCTTGTCCTCTCAAAGACACTTATCTACTTGGCGGCTCTGAAACTCCCTGAAGCAATCTGCAGTGTGATAATTATGCATACTGTTATAACTGTGCATAATTTAATACAAGGACTGATAAAAATTCAGATTATGATAGTGGTCATAATGTGAAGTAGTACAAGGCTGAAAAAGAAAAATGTTGGAAAATGCATCGGAGGAGAATCTTCCGATTTACTTAAAAATGAAACAAATGAACAACGATTTCTAATAAAACTTTTCATCGGTCACTAAGCTGCATTGGACTTCATGATGATCAAATACAATTTCCTCACTATGTTTAACGCTAATGTGAAAATGATCCTTATTTCACTATTGAAAAATCATTTTGTAATTTCCAAAACCTTGATTGAAATTGGTTTAAATGGAAAATGTGTCACAGGACACAAAGCTTTCTGAGCGTCCCATTCAGCTGGAATTGATTGTCACACAATGCAAGGTTCACACCGTCCTTTGCAATCCGGATTTTGAAACATTGGCTATTTTCAAAGAGACATTTTTATGTGTGAGGCAAAACTATTATCATCCCGTGAAGCCTCATTACACCAGCACCTCTCCGGTTTTGTCCTCAACGATTCATGGGTCAGCACATCACTGTGCAACTTTATATCTCTCTGCTAAATCAACCTGAAGTCATCAGGCCAACCTTTCCAGATTCAGTACACAGTGTCTCTACTTCATATTTCACCAATAATACATTGGATTTTACTGCCAGGTTTGATTATATACTCATTTGAACAGCTGCTTTATGCTGAAGCTGAAATCAGTATTAAAGTCCCTGTCAATGCAATAACATCGCAAAACAATCTAACAGTAATGAGAACCATTTGTTTCGAAGCTCCGACAACAATGCCAATGAATCTCATTCATTTAATAAGCATTCTAAGTTTGTACTGCGATGGACTGGCGAGCTGTCCAGGGTGTACCCTGCCTTTCACCCAAAGACTGCTGGGATAGGCTCCAGCTTCCCGCGACCCTTAATCGGACTAAGCGGTTAGGAAAATGAATGAATGTAAGTTTGTAGACGGTGTAGCAGTTAACTCTTCCTTCTCACTTCCTTCTTTCACACACATCCTCACACAGCTACTGTCGATCATGTGCATCATCACATTGGGAGGACTGGACTTTACCAGCATAAAAAATGGTAGAAGAGTAACTTCAACACACACACACATACACACACACACATACACCTTTATCAAATGACAGCTAACCTGGCAACAGAAAATCCCAACACAGCTTATGATCTGCATGTAAAACACACCCACCCACAAGTTTCAACACCTGCACATGTGACAACTTGGAGGACACCAGCACACGGTTTAATCTAAAGCCACAACTGTAAATAATCACACTTTTGAGATAGAGTTTATCTAAGTAGTACATGACAGGGGTAGCTGGGCTGCATCAGTAATAAAGCATGTGAACATGTATAAAACAGCTGCATTGAACCCTAAAGACCTCAAGTGTCAAATTGATTCACTGACTCTACAGAATGAAAGTTGACGTCATTCCCTCTGTGTTTATTTAATCTCTTCATTTTTCTTTAAGATAAAAGCTGAAACTTTTCACATGAAGCCTCTTTACCGATTTTATGAAGCAAATTTTGGCTTAGTTTAAACCACGTAGGAAAATGCACAGGTCATCTGTATTTTGAAATCCCAATAAAAGTGAAAATCTGGCCCTGAAACAGAGGCACTAAACCATATTCAGGCTTTAACCCTGTAATGCCAAATGTATAATAGTTGATACATGAAGTTTCTGAGACCTTTTGACCAATTTTAAAAATTGACTGAAAACCTTGTTGTAAACATTCTGACACTTGTAGTCTGCCCCTGGTTTAAAAAAAAAAAACACAATATTCCAGTGCAATAATTTTGACATATTAAAAATTAATAAACTGTAAATACGCAAAAGAATTGTTAATTACCTTTTTATATTTTTTATAGGCCCAAATGAAAAAGTTTTTTTTTTCCCCCATTTGTTCTTAGTTCGGGTTTTAAAGGGTTAGTTGTTTGTTTTGCTCTCTGATCTTCCTGTAAGTTGACTGAAAATCCCTCGGGATTGAATTTAGTTTGGATGTTAGCATAGGAACTCACCTTCCACGGAGATGACTCCCAGCAGGTGCAGCATTTTAAGAGCCCCACAGCACAGCAGGATGATGGCTACAGTGTGCAAGCTGTTGTCGCTGTGTCCTTCTCTTTCCATGATCCTTTCTTTAACGTCTCTCTTGATCTCAATGACGCACAAGTTTGAAAAAGTAAAACATGCTATAGTACTTACAGCCTCTAGTCAGCACATCTGACTCCCTTCTCATCCATTCTGCTCTTCTTTCTCTGTACAGCTTTCATGAACTTTTTTTCCCTTCCTGCTTCCTCTGACAGTGAGATCCGTTCTCACCTGCCTTTCTTTATGTCTTTTTATCCCCCCATCTCTCCCTTCCCTGGGGCATCTCCCTCTTATGTCCCTACCTCCTCTCCATCCAACTAACTCTCCATCGCTATGCTTTTTCACCCACTACGACGCCCCACAATCCCCACTGGAATATAGTCACAGTGTCCTTCACTCTGGGCTTTAACTGGGCAGTCTGCTCTGAGCACACTGTAACAATGATAAACTCACCTTCACTCGTACTGCCATATGTGTTTCTGTGTGTTCACAGGCAGATCAGCCTTTGATTAATTGTTCCCATTTGCAGAGAATCATCCCTGATCAACAGAGGGCTTCATTTACAGCAAAGTGACTTTTCTAACTAAACATTCCCAAGTCCTTCCATGTGACTTTTCCCTTTAATAAACAGAACTTTTGTTTATTCCAGTATTTATGAGAATACCGGGTGAAGTGAATATGACCTTAAGGCTTTATCTGAACATAATCATTTTTAATGAGGAGGAAAAGCAAACAAGCGTCTATAACCAAGAAGAACCAACAGGGGGCAGCAAAACGCAACATATGAAACACCTTCGTCACCCTCAGAAGTGAGAACAGGGGATTTATGCAAATGATTCCCTTTAAAAAAAAAAAAAAAATATTGCCAAGAAAGTCCATAACTTTCAAGATAGTTCTTTACTAACCAAAAACCTTTTAGAATTACACACATGAACTCTTAACTAAGGAAAATTGACTTTTGACTTTTCAGGGAAACTAAAGTATAAACTAATGTGGTATTTGCAATATTTCCCAATATTTACTCAAAACACTGAGGTAGTACTTTGACAAAAATTTGACAAAAGAAAGTAATAAAATAACATGTTTCCTTCTATTAAAAATGACCAAGTTGAATTTATTTCAGTAAGTTTTCTGAGGCTTTGATTCACAAAGTTTAATCAGTTTTATTTTCTTTTCATGATAGAATTCAGCCAAAACAGCTACAATCTCTAAGGTTCTCTTCAAAGGCTCTCTCATCTTCCTTCTTCTTTTGGTTAAGTAGTCATTTGATCTGAGCAGGATTTAGACGAGGAGAGTAAAAGCAGGCAGGTTTTCACTCAGTTTTCTTTGATGAGCAAACAAACAAGAGAGAAACTGTCCTGATAAAAGACCAGAAAAGGTAGCTTTACTCTGGTGCAATGTTTTGCATCTTTCAATGTCAAACTGTGACGACCCCTTCATTAAGATGAATGTGTTCTATATACTGTGATATTGTTTATGATTTTTGTCCATCTCTGTGTCTCTCTGGGGTCTTCAGGGCATGCCTTCATGCAGTGTACATATGGGGGTAACCTAAGGACACCAGCTGCTGGGGATTGTCTGATAATTATCTGGTTAAGGCGAGCCGAGGAGTCAGAGTAAAGAAGGATTGGAAGTAAAGGGGCTTTTGATTAAGTTTGCTTTGCTTGGATGTTTCTTATCATTTCTACAATGCATGTGGTACATAAATAATTTCTGGGGATTTGGGTTGTTAGTAGTGGTTTATTTCTGTTGGAAAGCAAAGGACACTTTCAGGTGGATGGTTTAATCTATAATTAAATAAGTGCTGTGAAATGGTGTGATGAGGGGCAGCAGGTGAGGCAGGTGGGATGTCTAATGCTGTTGAAACCAACCGTTGTGATGCCTGCTGTTACCCACCTTGCCATTGCAGTTTGTAAAAATAAAAGCACTGAATTATAAGTAAATGAAAATTCAGGACTAAAAACCAACTGGAGAGGTTTTGTTTTTATGCTTCACCTGTTAAGAAAGCTGACTGGTTTCCTGTTTTGAGGGTTATTAAACACTTAAACCCCAAGGTCTCATTCCATATCAGCCCCTTCATATAACATACCAGCACGCCTCCTCCACTCTGCTGCGATACAACCTGAAGATCCATCACACATCCATCCCCCTGCTTGAAATCCAGTCACTCTCACCTGCTTGTAAAACCTTTAAAAGATCAATCTTTAGGATGTATTTTCCAAGTCTTGCTGCTTCAAGCATATATATCCTGCTGAGGATGAAGCAAGATCTTTTTTTTAATTTAAGTAAGTTTTAATGTTCACAAACGGAAACTCCAAGTAAGTTGTTACTACGCAATGTTGAGGTGAAGAGGGACGGCTCATAGCTTCAATAAAATTAAAAAAAAATCAAGTCCTAAGCAACTGGTCTTTTCTTTTTTTTTTTTTTATTTTCCTTTCCTTTTCTTTTTTTCAACTTGGTTTATTTAGCCTTTGCCCTCTGTTTTGCTGATAAGGTTTCCGTTACCTTTTGAGATCAAGTAGCAGTGGTTATTAAACCATGTAAATGGCCACCAGCAAATTAAGGCGAGAGATCACCACTTCAGTTTAAAAGGAAGAGGAAAAACCAGTACAAAACAGAGGAACAAGACTAGGGAGAAGAAGTGAAGTTGGGCTTTTTTGACTTCTTGCAACTATATTTTTGATAGTTCCGCATAATTAGGTAAAGCTAAAAGTCTGTTTCAGCTAATTTTATCTGTTAAAAAAAAGGCATCACTGTACACACTTAAGTTTTCAGCATTTTCAGGATGTATACTTCCTCATCAGGAAAACACAAGTCAGAAAGTCCAACGTTAAAGTTTATAGAGCTTGAAAAAAAAAAGAAAAATAGTAATATTCTCCCAGTTTTTTGTATATAAACTGCTATAGATCGTGGCCTGATATGAATGCAAAGAAGATGCAATTGCCTCCAGTTTCACTGCTGACTTCCAGACTGCAGGGGGCTCTGGTGTTTCACAAGATTTCCCACAGAGAAACCAATTGCAGGTCTGCACAGTTTAATGCTCTGGAATTAGAGCAGCCATGCTGGGGACAATTCAATTTACAAGTAAGAGTAGCATTTAATCGAATTTCCCTGACATTTAAAATTTGCTCATTAGCGTAAATATCACTTAATGAGGCTGATTGAAGTTTATTTTACACTGTACTTTTTCCACGCTGTCAAAGATAATTATTCAGCAGCTTTTCTGTATTGACTGTTTGCACAAACACAGTTAAAGAAAAAAAAAACTTACTGGAGTTGCTAAATATGGCATGGTAGGATGTACGGCATTTGCAAATAAACTCATTTAATTTTGCCACTGGCCTCAACATGTTCCTCTTCCGGAGCACTTTGACAGCCACACTAATCACTTAACATTGCAGAACAAATGAGTTTTAGAGAGTGATTAATCAAGGAAATCCACAGTTATGTAGTTGCATCTACCTGGCAAGGGAAAAGAGTACGAATCAGACCAAATACAAACAAGCAGCAGCGGTCATGGCTGCAGATGAGGAGGAGCTGAAACATAATAACAGAAGTTATGTGTGCTCTGTGAGTTAGGACACTTTGGCTTCTGTAAACACAGCACAGAGTGGGATTAAATATAAACAGTTCAACAGCTCAGACATGCTGGCAGCAGTAAATTGAATGTCCAACCTGAGGACCTTTCAGACAGAGCATCCCATCACTCAGGTGTTTTCTGCCTCGTCTGCTGCTTAATTTAAAAATCACATTTCTTTGACTGAAACAAGTGAAAGAATTTGAGTTTCTAGAATGTAAATACATTAAAAAAAAAAGTCCAGTTAGTGGGAAGATCCTTCACATCAGAAATATAAATTGTTCCCATTAAACACATGAACTGAATTAATAGCACTTTGATCCTGATCCCTCGGGGGTGGGGGGGGGTTCTCCAGAGACTACAAGTGGTCTTTGTGGCTTTTAATGTATAGAGCATGTGTAATTGTTCAAATTAAAGCTAGAGGTTCATGTCGATCATTCATAAAACATATTTGTAAAAAAGCCACAGTGAAGATGATATGTTGCTGATAGTTACCTTTACTTCAGTTTATTGAAGGACAGGAGTTGCAAGAAAAGATCTTTAAAGAAAAAAGGTTTGGAACCACAGATCTATAACATCTTATTATATTTCATATTACCTCAGGATGGAAATCCAAAGTGTGCCACAGGTACTGCTAACTTTGCTGGCAAGACATGGCCAGTTATTGATATCATCAGCAGTGAGATTCCTTGTGTGATGACTGATTGATTCTGTAGATCTACTCTGAGTGTACTGATATTGAAGACACAGATGCAGCCAGCTGATTTCAGTGAATACTAAGACAATTTTAGGAAAGGCAAACAATCAGGCGTTTCTTTATGAGGTGTAGGTTGTGGGAATCCAAAATGCTTGAGCAGAAAGCAACTGGACTTATCTTCTAGCTTCATGAGGAGCATTTCTTTTTTTTTTTCTTTTTTTTTAATTAATTTTTTTATATTATATATATCATGAGGAGCATTTCAGTCATTTACTAACAAAGGTGCTGCATATTTTTTCACTATCATAATATGCTTCAAACATAATAAAGACCCGAAAAACATACAATCTTTCTTTTCTTTTTCTTTTTTCCATAAGATGCCCCTGCAAGTGTTGACAGGATTTAATCTGAAGTATCAAGTTATATTTGTGTTTTTATAATATTTCTATAGTTCAGGGCCTTGAACAGCAAACAAGAACTAGGAACTAGGAGTCATTAAAGCTTAATGTGCTGGTATAAAAACAATTAGGAAAATTTTTTTAGTTTACTACTTTACTGTACTTACAGAATACAGTAGCCAGCTATCACTACAAATACATTCCCACATCTTTGTAAAAGGAGTTCTATCTTGAGAAATGAAGGAATACAAACTCAGAGACCTTGTTGAATTCTTTGAAAGCCATCAAAACTTTTAGAAATTTTTATCTTCGTGCATTTGTTTCTAACCCCAGGACCAGGTGGCAAACATGTAAATGATGATATCCATTAAATAGACTGACAATATAAGTTCAAGAGTTGTAAAAAGAAGTTTGGGAGAAGAAAATGTTTTAGACTCTGGTGATACCTGCCTCATTTGGTTTATATCTTTGTTAAAAGGTATTATAATAGTGTTAAAACAAATCCCAAATATTACTGTTATTATTATTACATATGTAAAGAAATTACACAACTCCAACTCAAATAAAGCTGGGACATTGTGTAAAACCTAAATAAAAACAAAATCCATGATATACATATTTTTAACCTTGACTCAATTAAATACACTACAAAAACAATATATTTAATGTTTAAACTAGTAAAGACATTCCAAACAAGCTGGAACAGGGGAATGTTGTGTTACGTCACCTCTCCTTTAACAACACCCAATAAGCATTTGGGAACTGAGGACAACTGAAATTCTTTTTCAATCTTGCTTGATGCACAACTTCTGCTGCTCAACAGTCCAAAGTCTCTATCGTAGTATTTTGACAATCTTAATACACTACACATGTTCAATCGGAGACACATCTGGATTGCTGACAGGCCACGCTTTTACTATGAAGCCATGCGCATGTAACACTAAAAAAACTAATATGTACCTTTCAGCATACAGGTTAACTTGCACATTTGTGCATTCACAGCTATGCAAGTTGCCCATGCCATAGGCACAAACACACCCCTACAGATGCAGGCTTTCGGACTTTTCGCAGATAATCCAGATTTTCACTTCCACGACTTCCAAAAACATTTTGAAAAGTGGACTCATCAGACTAAAGCACACTTGTTTCACTTTGCATCAGTCCGTCAAAGATGAGCTCAGGCCCAGAGAATCTTGTGGTGCTTCTGGTAGCTGTTGTATACAGCATTCGCTTACATGTAGAGGTTAACTGTAGCAACACACTACATTAACTCAAAATGGTTTTCTGAAATGTTCAGATCATTTCTAAACATCACACTCAGATGTGTCCAATTACCATGTGGCATGTTCCAAAAAGGTGCTTTTTAAGCATTCTTCAACTTTCCCTGTCTGTTGTTGCCCCCGTCCATCTTTTTGGGGAGGTCTTAAAAGCATCAAATTCAAAATGAGCAAATATTTGCAACAAACAATAAAGTTTATTAGTTTCAAGATTAAATATCTTGTCTTTGTAGTGTATTCAATTGAATAAAGGTTGAGAACTATTTGCAAATCATTGCATTCTGCTTTTATTTAGGTGTCACACAAATTCCCAACTTCATTGGAAATTAAGTTGTATTCCAGTCATCAAATCTCTTTCTTTTTCCTTTATTTTCCACCAGTTCAGCAACAAACTGGTTATCACAATCTTAGCTGCACAATTTTTACTGAAATAAGAAAGTATAAATATTCATGCAATATAAGTTGCAACATGATATTATGTCTGCATTGTCTGTAATATTTATAAATGTCAAAAATGGGTTTACACTGTAAGCCTTAAAAAAAATATATATTTATTCTTAAACAAGCATGTAATAGAAAATTCAGTGCATTTGATTGGATATCATCTATCTGTCTACTGTCTCTACACTTTTATTTTTACATTTTCAACCTACGGGGCATAAACACTTGTTCTCATTTCCAGCAGGGAAGCTGTAAATGCACCGTGGCCCTAAAGTTAATGTACTGTAAAACACTGGAAAAGAAGTAATGCTCTTCAGCATAATACATTATACAGATAATACATCCTTTAGATTTTGTGTTTCACCCTCCAAGCAATATAATTTGGTATCATTCACAAGTCAATGGTTTTGAATAAAACAGAAAAAGGTAATAAGAACAAAGGTCTTAAGCTCAGTGACTTAAGTAAAGGCTGTTGAACATGGCTGCAGTGGTTTTATATGAAGCATAAAGGCAGCTGCAGCCAGTCAAAGCCAGAAGTTTTTTTTCACTCACAAATTTGTGACATAGTTAGTTACAGTACAGTATTTTATTATTGCTGCAATTTGTTGTGCTTCAGCAAACGTTGTTTGATTAGTGCAGTGTGATGAAGTTCTTGTAGGACATATGTAGCACTGCAAAGTTTTCGAAGAGCAGGTGAGATCTAGAAACCTGCATGATTCATGCACTGAAACAAAATCTGCTAACTTAGCAGGTGAAGAAAACTTAAATAAACCCAACCTAGAAAACCACCTTGAGAGCTATGCTCGCATGTGACACACTAGTTATTATAAGCTGCGGAGTGTGAGCGAGAGCAAAGCCATGGAACTGTGAAGCCTGTTTGGAGTATTAAAGGGTGGCCTAAAATATGTTGCCAAGAGAGACTGCCTGTCACTCTCTGCCTCCAGCCTCCTCTGTTTTACATCAATACACTTGCAATCACTTCCTAAAGCCCAAAAATGGGATTCCACTCCTTGCTTTTTCCTCACTCTACTTCTTCCTGTGTCCAACGTTTACTCTTGTTCTTTCTCCATCTCTTCCTTTCTCCTGATTCTCAGTGAATTCTCCTCCTTCTCCATGTCTTATCTTTTCCCTCTCTCTCTGCCAAACTCCCCTCTCATCCTGCCACTCTCTGTTCTCCCTTTCCTTCTCGTAATGTGTCCTGTAATCCTTGCCAGAGAGTGTGTCATTTGCATAATCTGAATTAGCCTAATCTACTGTCCTGGCAGCTATAAAGAGGGCTCGCTCTCACTGCACACTATCCAAGAAAGTGGCATCTTCACTGGCCATAAGATCCAGGGAGCTAAGGTCAGCTGCAGCAGCCATATTTCTGACAAACCATGAAAAAAGTTGCACGCATAATCACATTTCACACTGTAAAGCTCCCAGTCTGAAATGCATTGTTCTCTACTATCGACATGTAAGTCAGTGGATGTGAAGTCTATCCCTGACTGGCCTTTGGTAGGTTCACTGGAAGTCCAATGACTTTTTCTCCCTTAAAAAACACACATACACATGCACATAAAAACTTGACTACAATAAGAGTAATGAAGAAACGGCATATTAAATCACTTGTGCATAAAATCCTTTACATCCTCATTCTTGCACCCACACATCAGCCTCTGAAGGAGAACTCAAAAGCTGGAAGTTTGCCACAGGATTGTGTTCTATAAGGAATAAAAAAAAAACACATGCACATAGAAAGCTACTCAATGTCACTTCCTCGCATATTAGTGTGGCACCTTGGTTATGTTTGGGAAGAGGGAGTCAAGTGTAGCTCGTGTAGACACACAGAGCAGCATGCCAATATTGATTTTTGTGTAAATACATGTCTAGACTCTGCAGGAATACACACACTCCAAGGGATGAGGATGACTTAATAAGCACTAACGCCAGCTAATGAAAGTGTGTATGATAGATAATGGGAGTAGCTGAGTATAAGAATGGGGGTGTAAAAAGAAACATTGAAGTTGGGATTTAAGAGGACTGTAGGAGCAGATGTTGAGGCATGTGAGGAGAAACTAAGAAAGTAGGAAAAGGGAAATCAGTAATATGAAGGAAGAAAAGAGGAATAAAAAGCAGGAACATAAAATAAAATAGAAATAAGGTCTAACAAACTGAGGGAAGCAGGAGTGAGCAAGAGCAGACTGACAGGTAAGGAAAGGAGACAAAGTGAGGACTGAGACAACAGTGCTGCAGGGAGTAAGAGATGAAGGTGGAAAAAGAAGCAGAAAATTCATCAGGGAGCCACAGCAAAAAACGTACAGCAGATAAGCCAACAGGTAGAGGGGAAACTACAACAAAAGAGACAGAAACAAAGATGAATATTAAAAAAAAAACTTGAGAGCACAGGAGTGTAGATATAAATGCAAACACAGTCTGAACAATATAAACACATACTTTGAGGATCAATCATGGAGGAATCTAATCTCCAAATATCAGTCGTGCTCTGTAATTCTGGGTAAGTTATCTGCAGCACCACATATATACTGTTCATATTTACCACTGCACAAATCTTGCATATAGCTTAAAGCAATGGGAAAGATGCTGATGTAAAAATACAGCAGAAGAGGTAAACAACCCCCAACTCACTCCTGCTCTACATCCCATTTTTTCATGCTGTCGCAAGGTGATAGGTAGAGGAAAAAAAACAGCTTGTTTGTGTTTGCAGGAAGAGTGGGATTTCACGTGTTTCCTCACCGTGAGATCCTCTACAACCACCTAATTTTTCAAAATAGAAACAAATTCACGCTTTGCATACTCAACACCCTTGGGGAAGGTGTTTGGTTTTGGAGGAGTAGGGGTGGGGGGGGGTGGAGAGGGGGGTAGCTTATTCAAAAGATCAAACCAGCCATATGCGCTCACTTGGAAAATATCCTGGGTGAGCTAATTTGGACTGAAAGCTGATAACAGCCTGCCTCAAGACATAAGTTTAAATGAATGCACACTATTAATAGGAGATATTTTCAGTTCTGCGCTGATCTCTCACTCATCGTGCACATTCCCTGGAACAGCTACTTTGGGTTTGTTAAATTTTTTATAAATGAGGCCACGGCATTTCCATCAAAATGAGTAACAAGGAGGTGAAAACATTTCTCACAAGCAACAGGTCTTGGTGACAAAATCCCACCGCTCGCCTCGGCTTCGCCACACTTCCATCTCTCACTCTGCCTGTCTCTTTCACATGGCCTTGACTTACTTAGGAACACCCCAATCTCATCAAAACAAAAAAAAATACCCGCCAACCCCTCCCAACCTAAAACCAACATCTTTTGTTGCCATGGCTACCATGCTTCCAAGGAAACAGCAAGACAGAAAAGCAGTGTGTGAGTAGAGTGACAAATACCTTCCCTCGACGTGTGCGTGTTTACTAGCGTCAACGCTCGCATCTGCGCACACACACACACACACACACACACACACACACACACACACACATTCAAACAGATCATTGCTTCGCTGCTTTCTGCATTCCTTTAATCATTACACCTGAATGTCTGGACTCTGATCCTGCAACCATCTCCGCCGTCATTTAAATATTCATCTCTCAGGGGTCCTGTACCACAAAATGTGGTGTAAAAACAGACAGCCTTAACATGCCTGCAGACACATTGTTGCTGTAAAACTTTGTTGTGGAATAAAGAGATGCACTTCGTCCTCTGGGGACACCTGTTGCCCCTTTCGTCTCAGCGCATCCCATCAGGAACACCAGCAGTTGGTAATCCTTGCTCTGCAGCCTGCATCCATGCACTGTATGTTGGCTGTAGTCTAAGTGTGTGTTGTCCCTCAAATGAAAACACACAAAAGTTTCTTTGCTCAGACATGTACATCCATGCATGTGTGTTAATTAAAGAAAAACAGAAGAATCACAAAGTATTTACCCCTTGATGGCCTCCTCTGCTTGGTCTGCATGGTCAACGTGCCCACCACAGCCCCCATGTTGGCTGCTGTCGTCGTGGAAACAAGTACGTCTGGATGCTGAAGTCTATCTCTTTGTCACGTGTTAGGATGGCTACAACACACACACAAGCTCTTGCGCCCTCCTTCCTCTTTTCATTCTCTTTTCCTCTCTCTCAATGGCTGCTCTCGCACAGACACCCTCCGTCATCCCTCCTTTCATGCTTTCTCACTCCATCTCACAGCGCTCCTCCTTGCTTGCTTTCTATCTCACTCCCCCTTTCACAGGCTCCCTCCCTTCCAGATCTTTGTTTTTCGTCAGGGGTTGTACCCTCCCTCGCTCTCTACCCTCCCACCTTTGCTGAAACCCTACAGCCTGAGCAGAGCATCACTGATTCAGTGTGTCGACAGCATGTTGATTCACTAAATTATGAATTAATGTGAGAGTACCTTGGATATAAGAAAACAAACAAAAAACGACAAATGAGCCCAGTTAGATCCCCGTGCCTTAAAGCACCTGTTTCCTTCTAATGGAGAGAATATTTTCTGATATATAGCTTAAACATTGACTAGAGGGTTAAAATGACTTATAGGGGTGAAAGGAAAACATGAGTGTGACAGAAATTAGGAAGGACTCTGAGCTATGCCTTGATTCTTTATGAAAAGGTCAGTTCAATCCATCATGTTTTCTACCCGCTCCATCCATCACTCCTGGTCATTCATCCACGATGCCCGAACATTCTCCTGCACAGCAGTAAGATGGATAACATGTATGTGTGTGCAAATAGTGGTAGTTGAACTCCCAAGGCAGGAGAAAAAGATGAAAGAGAGCTGGGCAGGCAAAAGAAAAGAACAAGCTTAAAGTCAAGGATGCGAAGAGAGGGATTAAAAGAAGGAAGAAGCTGTTGAGATGTTTAATAGGGCAGAAATAGAGGGGTCAAGACAAGAAGCAGATAATATTGCAGGAGCCATGTGTGCTCTTGACTGTAAAAGTTGAGCACACACCAAGATCAAGTCAAATTTTAATTGCAGACCAATCCATATAAAGCGGGAGGATCATTTTTTTTCAATTATGCATCACAGGAAAGAACTGAAGGGCAGTACCAGCTGCAAATACTGAACATACTTAATATTTATCACAGATATGAGTGAGTGTGGATGAACAATGTTGTTAATATATTTGAAGCAATACTGATCACTGATATACTCAGATGAATCTGCTCATTAAGATTCAGATAAGTGCTATATTCAGTGCATTTATTGGCATATCTGCAGAATCTGATGTAATCCAGAACTGCTGTTCTGCCATTTAGTATTTTGACATTACATGAAGGCAGCACTTTTTTATATTGCTGGTGTCATGTAATGCCATTCATGTATGTAGAGAAAAAGTGACATGCATCTAAATGTATCATTATTCAATATAATTCTATCTAAACTGAAAATTATTTGATGAAAATCAGAAAACTATTTTATCATTAAAGTATTAATTGCACTGTAATGTGAACTGTATTTTCACTCAATAGCTGGAGGATGGAGTCATTATACTATTGTCAGTGTGAGTATGGATAGTCACCGAGTGGGTGTGCAGCAATATCCCAAACCTGTTCAGTAAATCGCTGAAATTCAGTGGCAAAAACATTGTAGATACAAATCAGTGTTTGCGAAACAAACTCAAAAGATATCTGATTGCCATCCCCAAGGCAGTTGGCTTTGTCTTTGCATGAAAGAGCTTCAATCTGGACTTTTAAATGGCTTTAACTCTAAGAAAAATCGGTAAAAATGTAAATAAAAATAAACGGTAAAATATTTTTTTCCATTTTAATTTTTACATCAGTTTTATCTTTTTTTTTGTTTTATTACTTGCATATTGCATCTTGGGAAAGGGAACTTAAATTCAAACATATCTGGTTTCCTGTGTGATGAAGTCATCTAATATCAGTTTTCTACTCTCAAAGTTCAACGATAACTTTAGCTATCCAACCACTTCCACTAAACTAAGTAGCTCACTGGGATGTGACGTGTTGTGATGTCATATATGAGAGCAATGAATTCTGTTTTTAAATTAGCAGACATGTCTGTGAATCCAGCAAGGCATATACTGTAAAGTACAGAATTTTATGTTTGTGATGTATTGTTAAGTGTTTGTCCAGCTAACAGAAAAACTGTCCTGACTTGCCAATAAACCTAATTAGTAACATATTTTGCCAGCTCATTCTAGCCTTTTGTTGTCCCATATAAATGATATTTTTAATTAAATAATGATTAAAACTTCTTTTGGAATTGGGATGCAACATACAACGACTCCAAAAACTATTAATATAGTATGATAATACCAGTGGAAGTGGTGACACTCAGCAAAGCCCCTCTGAATACCTCATCATCTCAACAGACTGAAACTGATACCAAACATGCAACAGTGTCAGATTTTGCAGTGATGAAGGATGTATTTGTTTCTTTGTTTGAACACATCAGTACCAATATAGCAAGAATATCATTTACTAGAGACACAATTCCTTTTAGTGTTATATAGAGAACCAGGATGGTGTTTGAAATAACAATACACCATTCTGATGAGAAGTGACTAATTGCTAAAGGAAAGTATTTAGATGGCTAAATATCAGTTCAAATTCAACAATTATATCATACAAAAATAATGGAATTGCAAAATTATATATTTATTACATAAAATTTATTACATAATATTACATATTTAGATGAAATTATTAAAAAAAAGAGTTGCATATTGAAATATTAATTCATTATTAAACACTGTAATTTGTAAAAACGTATTTTCAAATGTTATTTCTTAAAGGAGAAATAAATAGCAGACCAGTGCTGTTACACAATGACATAACAGATCAATAACAGCTAGCCAAATAAACTGACAGTACAGATGTCCATATGCAAATACTTTCAGGATATTATTGCAGATTAGGTGAAACTTTGAAAAATCTATCCACCATTCAAAATCTAAGTTTCCCTTGATGTCTGATGAAATTGAGATGTTACTTATCCAAACCAGAGATGCATGACAGAGATGCGAGTGTGGCTGTCTAACCAATGGGAGAGCAGGTTGCATTCGAAAAGCAGCTGTGATTGATTTAACTTGTGTTTTTTACAGCCTCTAAGTGTCATGCCAAAGCTACACTGAGAACGTTAACCTGTAAGAAAAAGCAGTTGCAAAAAGCATTGAAAAATACAGGGAGATATAGAAAGTGGACATGGAAAAGGGAATCGCCTTTTAGGATAATTTGAATTATTTTTTCCATTTTGAAATAACGTTTGAAAATAAATTTACAAATCAGAGTATTTAATTAAGAATTAATACTTTAATTTGCAATTCCTTTTTAATATTTACTTTAACGCGTGTAATTACAAAACTCTTTGAAATTTTTGGATTAACCAATTGTTTGATTTGAAATCACATTTAGCAATTTTTATTTTCATTTCACATTAAATTACTTTTTATGAAAATGTTAAATTGCTTTTGCAACAACTTTTCCGGTCCACCATACACATGAATCATATGTCTGTTTTCACAGCATCGTTTTCGACAGTCAATATGGAGAGTGGACGCATTGTTTCTTCACAGAAAGCCATCTGTCTGTAATACTGTCTCTGCAAATGTGGCATCTACTCCAAAAAATGTGGCACTTTTTATCAGCTGATGGTGAATAATGAATGAGGTGTAATTGTGTCGACAGTGTTAGCAGAATGGATTTAGTTTCTGCAATCTGCTTCTGTGAAAATGTACTCAGACATGTTTCTTTCCCCCCACAACAGATAGAGAGACAGAATGGACAGCAGTGGGGAGTAATCTTTTCACCCTGCCTACACACACATGCTTACACTCACAGAATATGAATGCACACACATTTTGCACATTTAGCAACTGTGTGCAGAAAAAGGACGGGTGATCATAAGCTGAGGTCTCTGCAGACTCCAAATTACATGCAGCACCTTAGATCATGACCGTGCACTGCAACAAACACAAACCTACACCCATATGCTCTTTGTCTTTGCTCACTCTGCCATATAACTCACTGCTTATGTTGTGCCTACAGGAATCTAAAGGCTGCCAGACTTATTTCTTCCATCTACACTTCATATTTAGCCTAAAACCATATCCATCTATCTCTCTCCACTGCCCTTTCTATCAATCTGTCTGAAGGCATACAACCTGCACAAATATACCTTTATCAAACCATCTCTCCATATAAATCTCCCTGCTTGTAACAGTGTAGTGTTCCTGTCGTTTCAGACACAGTTCCTTACTTGTTCCAATCTCAAGTCTCTATCTCCCTGCGGTCTCTGACAGGCCAGTTTCCACACTGAGAGAAATGTTTCTCCATCTAGTAATCATTCCAAACTCTGTCTGTAGAGCACAGAGAAAAGGCAAAAGGTTGGGATGAGTGTATGAGCTTGTTTCGGTGCTTGTAATCAGAATATAGCAAGTGCTTTGCCTTGTGTTTCCCCACAGGGATGTGAGCGAATGGCTGCTGGCTGTTTTACAAGACTTCTGTTGCACTTTTAAAAAGAGAGATGAGACAACACAGATGAGAGGAAGTGGCATATAGGGTACACATCTGTCTTCTTATATAAGTCACTGTATATGTGGTGGAAGGAAAAAGGGGAGATGAAGAAATATTTGGCAGTGAATGTTGACGACGAAGAAGACGAAGGAGGTGGAGGAAATGCAGCTTCCAGTGGGAGATTAGAGTTCAATACAGGGAGAAAATTGAAAGGGGAAGAAGTGGGTAAGAGCCAGGCGAGTGGGCGAGAAAGCAAGAACGCAAATGCAGAGGACACGCGAATGCCACATTTTCCTGAGAACAGAGTGGAAGAAGAAAGAGAATGAGCAAAACGGGGGAGCAAGCGTGCGAGAAAATTAAACAGAAGATCCTGATTAAGATTAAAATGCTGTCTTGAATCTTCAAAGAATTAACTCAGTAAAGTCAAAGCTGCACATTCAGACCAACATCGGCGCTAACCTGCAGGTCAGCAGCATTTAAAGTCCTTCTTTTCCTCCTAAAGGATTCATCACCACAGTTATAGATTGTCAATCTATCACACTGGTGTATGACAGCGTTCTGCCAGCTTACAAGGTGGTAGCAATTACTCACTGGGGGCAGCGTGGCTGACAGGGAACATGTCTATTAGAAAAATCGATACTAATATCTATAGCTGCCCAAACGATACAGCTGATTCACTCCATATGGATTTTAGGATACATGCTGAGCTTTTCACCTGCTCCAAGATATGGACAGGTAAGGGGCATAATTTACAAATAAAAAAACCAAAAAAGAGTTACACAACTGATCTTATTTTGTATAAAAGATTAAAATAAGAAGAGTGGAAAGGGATTGGTACAAGTTCATAAATGAAAAGCACTGTTGTGTTGTTGTTGTGCTATACAGTTGTATAAAATAACAATAATAAGTGAGGTGATAGGTTATCATAAAAATATTAAATAAAATACACTCAATTTTAACTATCACAGTACCTCCAGAACTGTATTTCTTTTGATTTATTTGGATTTTCTACAGCGGGGTACTATGTGTGCGTGTGTGTGTGCGTGTGTGTATGGTAGGAGTCATGGTTGGGGGGGAACAAGCCTACACACCATGACTTTATCATCTCCAGAGCTCTCCTGAGTTCATAAATGGCTGAAGTGCTGTTATCTACAGCTAGGAGAAACAGCAGATACAGTACATGAAGCACAGAGTTATTCTGTTCATGTGGCCAACCTTGAGGGCAGTTCTAAAACAGCAAAAGCCCATCGGAAAAAAATGTTTTAAAACAACAAAGAATAAGACTTAGTAAACCCAATAGATCATATTCCTGAAAGATAAAAACGACTTTTACATAAACAGAAAAAGAGCAACAGGCAAGTTAAAATAACTCAGCAACCAGAACAAGGACCTAGTTGGGATCTTGTTGTATTAATTGCTACATGTCACTATGGTTAGGCTTAGAACTGATTTCCAGTATGCAGAAAACACTCTGACCCGATTTCTCTTAAAGGTTTCCCCAGAAATGACCTGTTGCACTGAAATAAAGTAAATAAAAATAATTCAGCCAAACATTTTCTAATGAGACATCATTTTAAGTACGTCTTGTGGCACTGGCAACATTTGTAATGCAATTTATTCACAGTTTAAATTTTTTTAATGAAAAAAGTTAGTATTGCTCTGTCTGCTTTTTTTTTGTGAAGGTTCACTGTGGTGTTCTTCACCATAATTGTTAGTAGAAGTGGTTATTATATATTTTAGGAAATGCAGTATCAAGTGTTCATTTCTTTATTGTCACAACACTAATTACACAAGCTCTCACTGAAGGTGATATGGATTTTCAGGTTTGGACTAATCTTATGTCATGTAAAACAGTCTGAACTGGGGTCCAACCTGTCAAAGATTTCCCCTTAAGAGCACAGGAGGTCTGCCAGCTCTTGACTGTAAAAAGCCTGTGTAACTGTTTAAATAAAAGCCATGTTCACACAGAGACCAACTGAAGTGCATGTGCTTGTGTTTTTTGTCATTTGGACTTTTTAATTTTTTGTCTTGATTGTTTATTGTTGATCACACCACCAGATTATTCAATTTAGTGGAAGTTCAACCTAAAAGATTCAAGTTGTTCAAACACCACAAACGCTCATGAGAAATTTATATTCAGTAATTGAACCTTTAATGATTGCGACTCTATGAATTCCAGGCATGTACTTTATTGCCTGTGTAATGTTTACATTTTTACAGTGTTGTTGGGATGTTGTGTTTGAACGTTACATTTTGCACCATGAGTGCAGGGAGAGACAGTAGAGGGAGAGATATCCACGACCACCATTAGCACTGACCTGTTGTTGAACAAGTGTCATGTAGTTTGTCAAAGCCTTGAATGTTAGCAACGATAAAATGGAAGACTATGAAACTGAAAAACAAAAACAAAAAAAAGACTTAGGAAGTGACAAGACTGACAACAGAACTAGCACACAATAAACTGGCACAGGACAAAGACAAACCAGGAACTTGAGGCAGCTACAAACAAGAAGCAGGTGTGACGTACTGACGGGAAGCATGGAACAGGAACTAAAACAAACAATACAAGGAAATAAACTCAAAATAAAAACAGGAAAGAACTCAGTGGCAAATGACAAGAAGAAACTAATGCTAAAAGCTGACTTTTCATTTAGTCCGATTCATTTAGATTCTTTAGCTTCAAGAAACTAAATTACAAATTTACATTTGGGTAAAAAAAAAAAAAAAAAAATCAGGTTAAACTAAATTATTGATTTACATTGAGTTAACTCAAAAATATAAGTGTGAGTAATTACTTTGATTTCTAAAGGTTTTTAAAGATTATTGAATTTTTTAGAGTAGTTTTAGGGTGAACTCACTCCCACTGATGTCTTCATGGTTCAGGAGGAAGCATAACTGTGTTGCTTACAGTTGAACGCCGTCTTTTCAGGTTTCAAATAAACGTTTTTTTCTGTCTAAACACGCTGGCCAGTTCAAAATTAAGTGTTGTAACAAGCACCAGCACAGCGACACATTGTGACTTCAATATTGGTGCAATTCACACAATCGAGGGTGTCAAGCATAAACTTTGCTAAAGTTCTCCATGTTGCTAGGTAAAACGTGTATCCTCAAAGTGGTGTCCCAGTTCAGATAACAGCCTTGTGAAAAACTGGCACATGCATTAACAGACCTCTTGATCCCCACTTAGAATCCAAACCAAAATTTCCTTGAAATCTTGAAAACATTTAAAACAAAATGTCCACACTGTGTTATCTACATTTGATTTTTCTATATCGGTTTCTGTATCTGTATCTGTATCTATATCTATATCTGTGTCTGTATCTATTTCTTAAACAATAGCACCACAGAAAACTCAAAGAAATGCGACATGTGAATGTCTAATATGCATTCTTCATCTCTTATTTGCACATTTCCACCTTTTCATTGAAAATGACTGAAGCTGTTCATCTTGTCTTTGTCTTTCCGTCAAACTGCAGCACAGCTCAGCGGTAAGAAAGAGTGGGGGGGCAGAGATAGATATTGACCTGTGAGAGGTGGTCTCAGCATAAGCTTCTAAATGTTCAAGGTAAGGAGATAAATGGAAAATATATGTTCTATAAAAAATAAATTGTTCTTACATGTCTTCATTAGTGTGATGCACATTATTCTATAAATGGTGATGATTAATTTGTGGAGTTAATAAAACCTGAAATTCTTGTGTAATATGAGGACATATAAACTGAAAGCTGGTGCGAGATTGTTCACTAATAATCAGTCAGACTAAACAGATTCTGTTCACTGGATTGTTTGCTATTGTGCAAGCTGCAGAAAAAGAGACAATTTAAGCTGAATATAAATCCATAACTGTTTTGTTTGCAGTGTAACACTCTGTATTTACAACATATGCATTTCTCTCAGTGTGAGTGTCATTTCAGCTGTCATATTAATTTAGCTCCGGCGATGTCCTGCTGTCATAATCATGCATACAATCTGAGCCATATAGACAGTGCTAAGTAGCTATCTATATTCATCATCTGCATTTCTCTCATCATCTCCAATGTTACAAAAGCCTGAGGCCAGCACAGGGCTGAACCGTCTGCAGAGATAAATTGCATAGAAAATGTTGTTTATCTTTGAAGAACTGAGCAAAGCACATATGCAAAGTTTTTTTTTTTATGGCTACAGTACATTGATTCCTTTATTTGATAAAAAGGCTTGAACGTTGCCTTAATCTGAAACACTGAGAGATCAAAAGCTGACAGAGAATGGTAAATGCTGATTTTTAAATAAAAATGATGCCTGGTAAGAATGTTTACATGGTGTAGAGCACAGCATGAAGAAATTTAAGATTTGAGGTTGTAGCATCCAAATCTCATCATTAAGTGCTCATGCACGTCACCCACATGCTTTTGGCTTGAGATTAACCAGAAGCACATTTCGTGTCAGCAATTGCCTCATGAAGCTCTTTTGCTGTCCTAATTGGCCCTTTTGGTGCACTTCTTTTGATGTGTTGGGATGAAAAAGAGGGGTGGAAATTGCAAAGCCTATTAAATATACAGAGATCCTGTCTTCTTAGCTCTTTAGCCCCGCAGCAGATGGAAACACTGAACCAAGCGCACTTGTTCTCAAGAAGACCCACAAGTACTCACTAAAGCACAAAGACACTTATATTTGCATCTATTCAGCTGGCCCCGAGTCAAAACTCTACATGATGAGTGAAACTTCAAACGGTTGGAGTGATGTTAGAGTTGGTCACGTCTGTGCCAAGACTTACAACAGAATGAGATGTGAGAGTTTCAGGGAACGGAAGAGACAGAAACATCAAGATAAACAGCAAAGGCAGCCTAAAAGCAACAGATCAAGAAGACTCAGAGTATAGAAGGGAAAAGCTTGCAGAGAGCAGCACATAAAAGACAAAACAAGGAGGTGAAATGAGGTGAAAACCAGAAAGGCACAGAGAAAAGGAGGGAAAGACTACTTAACAGGGCAAGACGGGGCAGAGGAGGTAGAAGCAAATGGTGCAAACAAGCAGGGAGATGAATGTGTCTACAACTGACCACTTTTGTAGTTTATGGATGCTGGGAAATATTTCATAGAAGCAGAATAGTTTGTGCAGACAGAAAATAAATATCCTTTTTTTTGCCACAGGTGAAAAGAGGCACACAGATTAATGCCTTACTGCCGACCTGTGGCGACACAAGCTGGTGGGCCACCAACTAATAGCTATGCCTCAGTCTCCAACAACGCGTCTGCATCAGTTTGGCTTCATTTAGTAACACACACCAATGACATAAATATTTTTACTTGTAGTTTAGCTTTTTTTTTTCTATTGACCTCAATCAGTTCATCACAACAAACTGCTTTGGTTGATCCGCTAACTAGACTGCATTTATCTGCTAAACTCTACAAGGTCACCCTGCCCTCAACGTGTGTAAGTGCAGACCTGGCCATGGGGAGCATGCCTGGCTCAAGGGTACATCAAGACAGAGAGGCTGATTAAAAAGAAAGGATAAAATGCACCAAGATACTGCAGCGTTGCCTAGCTGGCAGCAACCCACTGGCTTGTAGAAGTTTCTTTTTTCAGCTGGTAGGACCTCTAACACTGGCTTGCTTTGTTAACTGTGTTGAAGCAGCAGCTTGTTGCAGGAATTTAGTATTTTCTTTTTTAGCTGTCATTGTGTTAACTTATCAGTTGAATTCAGCTGCACTACACGGCATGCTAAATTGCCTGCTGCAGTAGATAATTAACCTCTGGTCCGTGTTAAGATAAAGATTTTATGATTTGAACATGTTCCATGTTATGTTTGAAAAGATAGTCTTCACTGCTCGAAATGCATGCCCTGCAACAGCTGTAATATTGTTAAAATGCACTTTGATAGTTTTTTTTCTTAAATAAAAGCGAAGCTGTGAAGTTGCCTGCTACTGTCCTTCATCTCACGCTGTTAATACTTCCATACTTGTCTTCAAAGCCAACATTTTTTTACAGTTCAGCTTGGTCGCTGGCTGATTTGTCTGAAGCCAAACACCAAGAAAGAAGAACGCTTGCCATGCCACCTCTTCTATAAAGCATCAACAAATACACTGTTTGCTTTAAATGAAAGTTCAAGTCACCATTGTTTTCGTCAAGTGGGATTGTGTGAGGCACTTTTCAGCTGTCAGTGTTTCCCCCACAGAAAGCTTTTTACACACTTCAGAAAGGGAAGAGGAATACAGCATAGAGGATTAGACTGTTCTGCAGAGGACTTCAGTCTCACCGAGACCCTTTTTAGACCCCTACAAATGTCACACCTTAAACGCAGGCTATACTTTAGATATTCTTACCACTGTTGATGCTGTCAGACAGCATCTTCTCACTTCTAACATTGCAAGGGTGTTATATCTTGCACACTAGTACAGTGGAGTCCATGTCATCATGCTGTCATCAGAGAGCTTGTGTGCAGATCTTGTTTGGGCCAAACCATCAATTACAGCTAAAAATCCTTGTTATTGCTTGTGTGTGAAATTGCAGGCAAGTGTAGCTGGCTCTGTAATCATTTGTTGGTTTTTGTTGCTGCCACTGAACTTGATGAAAACTGTGCTTTTTCAGAGAACATGTTAAGTATTGGTTCTCCCTTTCTCAGTCAGTTGGCCTGTTTTACTATTTGTTTCTCAGGTTGTGACAGAAGACTTAACCTTTAAGTTAAAACACAAAAATAAAGGAAAATTAAAATTAGAAATATTTAAAACCACCATTAAAATATATATATATGTTATTTTAAAAGAGTTTCCTCCCTTGTTAATGGTTTTCTATTCAGGGGAATTTTCCAATTAATCTGGAGAGCAGCACCACCTAAAGGGAGGTGCAGTCACACAGCATATGGGTTTTATGGAGAAGACTGGGGGAACCTGTCCTGCTACCTGCAGGGTTTAACTTTATAGTTTGCAAGCTACAATGGACTGCACAGAGAAATTAAAATAAGGTAAGAGGAGAGGTTGCTTGATGTGTTTTGACAGCACATTCTTTATGTTTGTTTAAATCTGATTCCATTTCAGAATCAGATCTGATTCTGAAATGGAATCAGATCAGTTTCTGTAGGGATTCGTTTCCCGGCAACGATGTGGATTGAGTTAATAGAGAGATATTGCAGTATACCATAAAAATACCAAAGGATAAAAATTTGCAGTTTAAAGTTTTCAAACAACTGGAGTTTTTTTCATAAGTATTTATAAAGTCTGAAATATTCCAGCTATTTATCTGGGAAACACTCCAAGTTTATATATTTAACTTATTTTTTTCTCTGTCCTGTTTAATTTGTAAATATGACACTAAAACAGGCAACAACATAACCAGTGGCTCCACTGTTTGTCGGGCACTTAGTGAGCAGGTTTAAAAAGGAATTGAGTACAAGCAAAAAAATAAAAAAAATAGTAGTGTGATTCTTACAATAAGAACTTGGATGAAAACAAGGTTACACAAACATTAGGATCACTCTACATGTTGTTAACAGTACTATTAATTTCTCTTATCACTTATCACTTTAACACACATTTTGTTTAAAGTGATACAAAACTAATATATATCATTCTGATTTTTCAATTTCTATGCAATCTATTATAATTCAAATCATTCTATTTAAATAATTTAAAAATGAATGACAAATATTAGATACAGCCCTAGCAAGAGGTGATAGACTTGGAGCAGGGAAGGCAGCTGACTGCATTGTCACTTGATCAATAAGAAAATCTTATATTTTAATCATCGAGTTATTTTACTTATTTAAAAACCCCCAGAACGTCTGCACTCTTTACATCTGTAATCTTAAGAAGCACTTCTAAACTTGAGATTTTTTTCGCTGTTGTTCCCCTAATGAATGCTAATTCAGCATCTGTCTTGCACTGTCTCTCTTCTCTGAGCTCCCTCCAGACAGTAATGGTCTATTCACGTCAGAATAGTCCGGAGGTTTTGCTTTAAAAGAGCAAGTAAGCCTAATTCTAGAAATTTTTGCACCTTCACTTGGTTTGGTTTGTTTTCACACTGCACTTTACTCAACCAAACATCCTCGACTATGTTGCGCCATCATAGCATTTGCTAACTAAGGTGAATTTCTTTGAAACGAGCACTGATCAAGAAGAAAGAAGAAGCAAATCCTGCTCATTGCTTGCTGCGATGGACTGGTGAGCTGTCCAGGGTGTACCCTGCCTTTCGCCCAAAGACAGCTGGGATAGGCTCCAGCTTCCCCGTGACCCTTCATCACACTAAGCCGTTAGGATAATGAATGAATAAATGCTCATTGCTTGGCCAAACCTAAATGACACTACGTCATCCACAGTAAATATAAAAGTAAAAATGGAGATGGATTCAGTTTTGCAGTTTCTGTTTTTACTTTGGTCTTCAAACTTAATGTTGTTTCTCATAAGAATTTGTCCAGTATGGAAGGAGTGGCAGCGAGATATCTAACATGTTAGGAGATGTTAGGAGATGTCATGTCATACGTCAGCTCTTTTCTTTGGTCCACTGGATGGTGCATTTATAATTCCCACTGTCAGCACATCAGACCTGAGTTTACTTGCAAGTGGACCAAGATCACTTGTGTTCAAGCAAACCAAATGCAGTCCAAACAGAGCAGACTATCCATGCAGGCTGAGCAGGTTCTGATTAAAGTGATACATATACATCATACACATTCAAAACCACCAGTGTGTGGATGTCCAGTTGTTGGCCTGTGACCTGATACTGTAAAGTAAAACACAGCCATCATGTGATGCCCCAGGCTGCAATGCAAAGTTGTGAGGTGCAGTTTCTCTTCCTAGTAATTCTGCAGGGCAACGATGACCCCAGGAATGGACATAATGAATGTGTGTGCCATCAAAATGAGTCAAAAGGGCAGAGTTTTAAAGTAATAAACAAATGTAAACATGGTATCCTCCTTTTTTCAGTGTCTTTGTTCCTTTTGATAAAACTATTGTCTAAAAGAAGACAATCTGTTATTATTGGCCATAACATCTGACTGATTTGTTTTGCCTATAAGGGAATTCTTGCTCTAAAAGCAAGTATAATATATTTCTTAACAAAAACATTTTGTCTGTATCTGTAACAGAATTTTATTTATTCTGTAATGTTAAAGAAAAACTCCAACACAAACCACAAGTTTGTGATTTTGTCAAGTCTCATTTCAAATGAGATGATTAATAATCAACCTTAGGTTCTCAATGGACTGTTACTTCACTTTGGGCTGGAATCAAGGGTGGGCTATCACTCCATGCAAAATAAATCCTGCCCTGCTTTCAGAAGGCCACTTTTTATAACATTGCAGCAGATGGTGAATCACACTCACGTTTACTGGCACGCACACCCCAACCCCCTGAGAAGCAACCTCGCCTTCTCTCTCAACTTTTCGCAATTTTTCTCCCCAACTTTTATTCATCAATCACTTCCCCTCCACACTCTAACTGTGAAAACTTCAAAGTGATGGCTATTAGGAGGGAGAAGGTTGCTTGAAATTGGCTAAAAATATATTTGGGTTGCTTCTGGAGCATCATTGCCTTTGCTGACTAAAAAATGTGTTGTTTTTGAAATGGAAGAACACAGCATGGCTGAGTGTCTGATATATGTGTTGCTTCAGTAGAAACCTTGAAAATGTGCCTTGAGTATCTGCCCAAGACACATATGAAGTATCCGCTGAAAGCTACCGTCATGCAGGTTAGGATAGAAAGTAAACAGCCCACACAAGCTGTTACATATGTTGGTATATCAGGAAACCATTTACAGGGTCTCTGAAGTGTTTTTAATGCTATTTGGTTCTTCTGTACTGTTTCAGCTGTCTGGATTTAATGTTGTAGCAGTCACAGACATTTCTCTGAGGGACCAGCGCAGCATTCGCTTCACATAACCACCTACCTCACCTCAGAAGCTATTGTCAGTACAAATGCAACACATTAATATGATCGCATTGTGATTAATAATCCAGTTACACATTTCGGGATTTGTTCCCCTTTCTTTCTGTAAAAGAGGAAAAAGCTTGGTAGTTTAATTCTCTGCACACTGTGTGTGTGATGCATCTCTGTGTCTGTCGGTGATAAGCATCAGGTTTGAGGTCAACAGATGCAGGACAAACCATGGCCAAAGGCTGACGGATTACACCACCCTGATTTATGACACAAACACACACAACCACAGGAGCTTCAGAATACATACAGAACACAGGGCTCTCGCATGCAGACATGTTTTAGTTGTGAATTATGTGTGGCTGCTCAATCCTAAGCATATGTGTGAGCACACAAACGCAGGTATGCAAGTGTCAAGTGTCGGCCCCTGTCAAACAGCACGGTAGATGGGAAGCAGGCTGGTATGAAAGCAGACAGGAGTAAATACTATCACCTATTATAGACATGCCCTGTGGCACCTCCACACAAACGTTCTTAAATCCACAGTTCAAACAAAGGACAGGTGGCCTGAAGATCGCAACAGAAACCATCAATAAACTACAATTTTTGCACCAACTTATTCAGCACACATTCAGCTAATGCTTATCAGCACTTTTCATGCATAATTCATTCCCATGATCCGCATGGCAAGTTTAAAATCCATCACAACAAAAACACACACCCGAATGAGTTTTGAGACAACTGATCGATCTAAAAAAAGAAAAAAAATGGATCCTTACCTTTGTGATATGTTACTTGCTTGGACTGCATGGAAAAGGTTCCCATCACAAGACCCATGTTGACTTCTGGCTGCAGGAAGCTGTTGTGAGCAGTAAATGTGTGTGATTTGTGATCAACTTAGTCCATCAGCCGACTGTGTGTGGAGAAGTACAGATATCACTTCTCATGCTGTCTCACACCCACACAGCTCCGCCGCTTCTCCTCGAGGGTGTGTGAGTGAGAAAGACTGTGTGTGTGTGTGTGTGTGTGCGTGTGAATGAAACGGACGGCACACATGCACTCTGAAGCTACCTTTGTCTACGCTGTCACTGATGCTGCCTATTTTACATGCCTTCTGTCTCTCTCTCCACTCTGTAAACCCTCCCTCTTCCGCTGTGTGTGTCTCCAGCCACCCGGCTGTCATTCCATCAATTCCTCTGAGCCTTTTTATGTATTTACTCCTCTCTGTTTCTGCTCCCTCTTCCTCGCCTGTTTTTCCCCGTCGCTTTGGCTTTGTGTCTGTCTGCCGGGGGAACGAGGGGTAGCACACTGTTGCACGGGGAAACACGGCGAGGAGAGGAGAGGAGAGGAGAGGAGAGGAGCATAAAACTCAGTGGAAAAATAAGACAGAGGAGAATGACAATTAAGAAGAGGGAGGGGTGAAGAGAATAGATGTGCTGGGAGGGAAGAAGGTGAAGGAAAGAGATGGGCTGAGATGAGGAGAGCAAGAGGTGAGTGGGAATAAGGAAAAGCAAGACTAGTCTGTCCCATTTTGCTATTCAGTACACATAAAGTGTGACCGTGGAGTGTATTTACTGCTTCATCTCAACCTCCAAGTCTGGCAGGTGGCGTGTGTATGTGGTTGTGTGCGTGTGTGTGTGTGTGTGTGTGTGTGTGCGATTGTTCTGCCAGAGGGCAGTCACCAACAAAATCCTGTACACCTGATAATTCTATATTTGGAGATTCACACATGCTGGTGTTTCCATCAGCTTTATCAGAAATGTTATCATGTCCACTCGCACTTCCAGTGTGTCACTTTGCTTTGTCCCCACTGTTCCACCATGATCCACTCGTACTTCTTTGTTGGTGTTTTTTTTTTTTTTTAAATGCATGTTTACAGCTGTTAGATGGGGAAGTTTTCCTCCTAATTCTAACCAAGTATTTTTCTTTCCTGAATATAACTATTTTAAGAAAAGGTTTTACAAAACCAGCTGAGATGAATTGCCTAACTAAGAACAGATAAACAAACAAAAGCAATCCCGTTACAGAACATGAAATTGCTTAACTGGTCCAAAATGCAAAATGTTGCAGTTTCTCAAAAAAAAAAAAATAATAATAATAATAATAATCACTGCTTTTTCATACCTTTTCCCCAAACAAATGCAGCTAATGTTTCATCAATATGTTGATGTCTTACACTTCAGATGTGACAACAACTATTTTACATCTCGCCAAGTTGACTTTACCACAGAGGAGGTAAAGGAGATGAGGAGAGGTGCACAGCCTCTGATCTTTGTAACACTGAATGCTGTTTCAGAATAAATCACTGACTGGAGATTCATCCAGCACAATTTTTGAAACGATCATTCCACTTTCTCATTTTCACCCACTTGCAGGTCCCTAAAGGTCTCATATTATACAGGTACATCTCAGAAAATTTGAATATTATGAAAAAAAATTCAATATTTTTTAAATGTGAAACCTATATATTTTATAGATTCATTACATATAGAGTAAACATTTCAAATATTCAATCCCTAAAATTTTGATAATTGATGTATAATAATCTATGTATAATGAATCTATATAATATATAAGATTCACATTTGAAAAATATTGAATTTTTTCATAATATTCTCATTTTCTGAGATGTGCCTGTATATTTTTCAATTATTTCATATGGGTGTCAGAGGTCTAACAACATTGGATTCAAAGTGTATTCCCCCAAATTCAGCCTTGGTCCTTAATTTCAGCCATTCCAATAGTCACACAGTGAGCTCTAGTAAGAACACGCTGTTTCCATCTGAACCTGTGAATGTTCATGAGTGGTGCCTATTTACGCCCACTCCCACGCCCCCCTCGGGGAGAGGATGTGACTTTAACTGGCACCCGCTTTGCAATTTTAGAGGGTAGGTCAATGACCATATCCACTATTAGAGGGGAGTGGTTACTGGAGTTGTTATTCCCCTTCTAGAGGTCACTCAGATTCCCTTTTGAGAACACTAAAGACAGGAAAAAGCAAGTGAGACAGGTGACAAAATTTTCTCACTTTGAGGCTTCATACACAGGCTATGGGGACACATGTGACTGTAAAAAAAACATCTTTAGAGTATAAATATTGCATAATATGGGACATTTAATTTTCTGTTGCACTCTCACCCAGGGATTACTTGTTGAAGTAAATACTTAAAGGTTACCATTAATGCAGCCTACATGGTGAGGTCTAGATGCTGCAAAATGGATGTTAAGACAGTTACAAACTGTGGGTAACTGTTACAAAGCTGGTGTGGTCAGGTCAGACATTTTTTTTCTTTTTTTTTTTTTTACAGGTTTGTGCAGACAATGGCTGATCATGTGGGAAGACAACTGGAAACGCTGTGGTGTGAAGGACAAAGAACATACATCTGATGGATTCATAACAGAATTTTCAATAAAAGTAAAAAAAAAAAAAAAAACTCTCAAAATAAATGTTTTTGCAGTATACATGCTGGAAATTAAGTATAATTCTGTTTTGTTTTCTGTTTTTTGTATCAGAAAATTAGCTGCCTGTGGAGGAAATATCATAATTCATAATCCTGCTTGGAAGAAATAAGTCTAGCAAATATAGGACATCAGCATCTGAAAAAATAAATGCATACAAATCATCTGTATCGTTGGAGCCAATCATAAGTTATCGCAGAGACGCCAAGTCAGCCAAGATTTCTGACCAAGTTGAAACACTGTGATCATAACACATCATATGAAACTGCTGCTGAAGATTTAAAAATCAGATGAAGAGATCATCCTACATTACCCAAAAACAGTTAAGCTTTCAGTTGGAGAATATCTACAAAGAATAGTTTACAACAAGACTCAGACCAGCATTCATGCATTCACTTCAGTTTATTTCATTAAAACAGTTTTATTTGTTAAATGTTTCATTTGATTTTGTTAGCATACTAACCATGTGTTCTAGGAGCAAAGGGACTTCCTGTGTTGATATGGTTTCACCTTATTAGTGATGTCGCTGGATGGGATCGAGTGGGGAAAATGGATTGTTTAGCTACAGAAGTTAGGTGATTTACTTGTGTAAGATTTTTTGTTGTTCACTGACCAAAAGGGATTTCTGTATTTATATGTGCATTACTGTGTATTATGACCTCTGTTAGAAGCCTGACACATTCACATAAAATGAAATATTTTAGATTTGTTTCTCCATTCAACGGGTAAGCCAGCAGGGTGCGCCGTTGCCGTCAGCGGGGAAAATCATGTTAAATTGTTATTTACAAAGATGGAGGACCATGGATATGCAACAGCAGCATGGGAGCCCTGTTTGCAAGCGCAAAAGGACACTTAAAAGGCGGCGTGACCAGGAAATACAAAAAACAAGGATCAACATCGGACTAGCTTTCTTCAGGTGGAAGGAGCTGAAGACGGAGAAGGATTTTAAAAGGAATGCCAAAGTTGCCAACTTCTTCGCGACAAGTAAGTCAAATACGCTGCCTAAATTGGCCTAAAGAAGCGTTTTTCATTCAGTTGTGTTTACCATAGTCATAATATATATTTTTGTTTCTTGGTGTTGCCGTGGCTTTTTGACACACGTTGGCTACCATCGTTACGATGCCTGTTTTTCAGAAAGTGAGGTGCCAGAATGCGCGTGCGTTAGAATTGTAGCGACGATTCCGACATCAGGCGGATGTAAATGTTACACAATGTCCCTTTAAATGTCATGTGGTCGGAGTCCAGGGAAGACATTTTGTTAACAAGTCGAAGGGTTATATAAGGCTACCCATTTGCATATAGCTGGGTGCATGCTGTATTAATTTAGCCTTGTTCATCTTCATGTTTTGTTGACTAAAGTTAACTGTAGTGACGGCCAAATGATGCCTCATCCAGCACTGAAGCTTTCCAGCAGAGTGGTTTAAAATCTATGGTTTCTCGAAGCTTCACATGCACACAAAGCCACCTGCTGGCCAACGTGTAAAAAACAGGCAGCTTTGATGTAACATTTTGTATTTTGTGTCAGTAAAGTCTGTTTGATGTTAAAATAAAAAGTAAAAAAAAAAAATACTACCATAGAAATATTTGCTTCTATCAGCATGTTATATTTGTATGTATGTGTGCAGGTTGTGATCAGCTCAGTCCTACCTTCTACTTAACACCCCTGCTGTTGTGATTGGCAAGCTGCACTAATGCTGTTGATGGCAGCTCCTATTGAAATTCCTCACACCACTAGTGTTAAGAAAACAATTTACAGCCAGGCCACTGCTGTGGTCAAGTTGAGACCGTATAGGCCAATGATAAAGTCATCAGGTTGTGGCATTCATTAAAAGGCTCTGGCTACATTAGCCTGTATGCTGGGCATGAATGCACAGCAAAAAACAAGAAGAGCAGCTTAGACAGATGAAGAAAAAGGGAGAAAATGTTATAAACAGACAAATACAGTAATGTGGGGAAAATGAGCACGGTATGGTAGGAGTGTGAATAAAAAGAGACGTTTTTGCAAGTGTAAAAGATCTTACCCAAACATCCACTTCTTACATCTCCCTTTCTAGCGCTGCAGGAAGTCAAATCTAACAGCGCTACTTCAATGCATCTCTCACAGAACCACACATGCAAATATGCACAAACACCCACTGGTTACAGCGAGCAAGAGTGGCAACGCATCAATAGAAGAAAACAGGTCTTTGAATACACACAACAGCAGGGACACAAAGACATGCTGATTAAATACAGAAAGCCAGCCTGAATAGGCGAGATAAAGGAGCGTGATTTGCTGTAACAACAATATTTAACTTTAGTGGAAGGGTTATATACACATCCATCAGTGGAGAGAAAGCCTCAGTCTGATCAAACACTACAGAAACCAACTATAGGAACAGAAAAACCTCAAAGTGGGAAACTGAAAAACAGACTATTTTGATTTGCTTCTGCAGAGTTGGCATTTTATAAATATCAAGCTATAAGAGCAAACCAAATTTATAGAAAGAAACAGTATGCTGTGACTGTATAGTCAGAACAGAATAGAATTCATCAGTTATTGGTATGATAACATTTTTATATGTTTAGACTGATGTTGCCATCTGATGAAAACCTGCAGAAAAAAGAGCCGGCCTTGGTGTGGTTAAGACCAAATGTTAGTATAAACTTCAACTCAGCCTGGATGATGAGCTCAAAATGCTGAAGAAAAACATTGTGTGGAAGCTCCAGGATAGGCACCTAATTAATCTTTGGTGAGATTGGTTTGTTGGCTGGAATAGAAAGGAACAAGTGAGAAATAGCGCGTGTATGTCCTCCCGGGAAAAACAAAAGCATCAGTCATTTCAGCAAGCTCACAAAGACACCCTCCGTTTAGGCTCAGCTGAGAAATTTCACAGGCATAAGAATTATGACTTCAATATGTGTGGAGAAAAGAAGAAAAAAATGTGTCTTTCGACAGCGGCTACAGGAAGAAGATGGATGGGACAGCAAAACACTGAATTGAAAGAGAGAACAACCATCGCCACAGTGTTATCCTGTAAACCTTACCTAACCTTCACAGCCAGAAAACAGTCATCTTTTAGAAAGGCTGATCTGAACTAAAAACAGCTGGATGTGTTTGATATCATGGTTTCCAGAAAACAGAAATCCTTCAAAGTCAATCAGACTTGGATCATTCATAACGTTAAATTCAAAGGTCATAGCTTGGGTGTTCAACCCAAACAAAGCAGTGAATGCGTTTAGACTGATGTAAGCCTTGGTGTTGAATCTACGGTGAAAACCTTAGATGCAGCCTTTTTGTGTGGAATTTCTATGTTCTCCAGGTATACTGGCTTCTTCCCACATGCAAAAACATGTATGTAAAGGTAACTGGTGTTTCTGAACTCCCTCTTGGAGTGCGTGTGAGTGGTTTGTGTCATTATGCTGGCCCTGCAATGACCTCAGGGCGTAGCCTGAATCGCACTAAGCAGCTTGGATAGGCGGCTGCTCCCCTTGCAACCCTGCATGAGAATAAGCAGGTCCATACAACGGATGTTAAATCTGAAGACAATCTTTTGTCTGGCAAGTACCTTGATAAGAATGTAAAGCTGAATTTGATGCCCTTCTGAAGGAGAAATCTCGAACTTGAGATTTAATATTTAATGTTCACAAGTTTGTTTTCAGAAAGTGGGGGAAAAAAACACAGTCCTCATCAGTCACATGAATCATTTTAGTAAAACTCTAAAACTGTGTAAAGTGTAATGTTTATCAGGCCTGAACACAGATTTGTTTACTGTGTAAATTGATCCTGACATTAACGGTTCTTTGCTCATTTTGTTTGTGAGGGCTTGAGTCAGAGTTTTCTCTGATGAAATATTAAGACCTGGTTCTAAACCTACTGGCTCCCAC
>NC_136610.1:25361946-25399446 GCF_933228915.1 Telmatherina bonti | reverse complement strand
TATGATTTCTAATCATAAGAACAGGAGTGTATTTTGGTGAATATTTGTGTGTTGTCTTGAGCTTTTCTCCATGACAACAAGTTTCCCCCTTCAAGGCCACAGAAATTACATTTTTTTCTCACACAGTTAATCTTTCAGATTCACAACTGCCTGCTGCCCACAAACTTTATACTGCCTGTCAAGATGTGAAAAAACAGTACTTGGTAGCTGCCATGTGATCCACACCCTCAAGCCGATAAACAGATGACACATTTCACGGAATTTGCAAAGCTCTGGTCAGCTTGAGGTGAAAACAGAATGAAAAACACCAACGCAGTTCTTTCCGTCCAGCCCTATTATCCTCCTCCAGCTACTATTCCTGGGCAGAGAGTTGGCATGTGACACACCAGTGTTTGTTTTGTCACAAGTGAAGGTGAAGGTGCAATGTGCATTTTTGTTAACTGCAGCTACGTGAAAAAGAAGATACTCTCTCCGCTTTACCTGGTCTTAAAGTTCCATATAACCACAGAGGGACAACAGCAAAAGACATGACAGACCATGTTATTTATTCACCAAACAAGTCAGTACAGAAGCAGTGTGTGGGGAAAAAAAGTTACCTCTATGATTCAGTAGCATGTAGAACCTTTCAGTGGCAGTGATGAAGTGATTTTTTTTCTGTGTGATCAGTGTGTCACATCAGTATGAAGGACATTTGGACGACTCTTCTTGACAACATTGCTTCAGTTTATGCAATCTGAAAGAACTGAGGGAAACTCCTTTGTTTGTTATATCACCTACTCAGGCTTATCGATCAGCTGCTGTGTGAAATCACTCCACTATCTGAGGCCTAAGAAGAATTTCTGGTGGCTCCAGATCCCCAAAAATAGGCCTAACCCCAAAACTAGCTGCAGCTTCACCCAGGAAAAACCATTTAGTCTCAAAGGAAAGCTTTACAGCTTTTTCTGTAACAGTTTCCAACAATACAGGAGGAATGCCACTAGTGCAGCATGGTCACGGTACTATTGCACTCAAGAAGCAAAAAGACCAGGCAGAAAGATGAGGGGGAAAAAAACTGGTTTTGTTGTTGCTGATTATTCATGGGTGCAGTGTTTAGTTTACTGCTAGCACAAAAGCTGTCCATAAATGCAGGGACGCCATGGCCCTGTTCCAGAAAATGGGTTATGTTGAAACTCTGAGTATAAATGGTGTGCAGACAGTATTGAAATATCAACATCTAGCATACCAGCATTTTATGTTCACCATAATTTGAGGTTCTCATCTAAATTATATTCAGTTGGTAGGAACGATGTTTTCCTACCTACACCAAACATGAATAGTCAACATGTGACTATCACACCTGTCACAGTCATGTATGTCATATATAATAAAGCACAGCATAGCAGCACAGCAGTGTGTAAAGGTCATTTACTGAGAAGTCACTCAGTGTGAAGAAGTAAGGTGTGGAACTGAACAGCAACAATACGCTGTATGATGTCTGTAGGAAGATAGAGAGCAGGGGTGTCCAAAATCATACCTCGAGGGGCACTGTCCTGCAGGTTTTCCATGTATCCCAGTTCCAGCACACCTGGCTTCCATTAAATGGATCCAACAACCAATGAAGTTCTGCACCATGAGTGATTAGTTTAAGTCAGGTGTGTTGGAACAGGGATACATAGAAAACCTGCAGGATTGTGACCCTCGAGGACCGGAGCTGGGCATGCCTGATATGGATGTATTGTAGCAAGACTGCAAACCCTCTTAAACATGTGAAAGTTGATCATAACACAGAATATAATAAAATTATGATGAGGAAGAGTAGGAGAGGAGAGGGGCAGATGCTACAGTCACAAGACAGGTATCACTGCTGAAGTTCTTTGATGCTGCAAGCAGGTACTAATGGCTATTCGGATATGAAAGGAGAAATGTGGAGCTGTGTAGAACTGATGCTGAATTTTTGGAAAGTAATTTTTATCTGCCAGCAAACCTAAGGCTTTTATGTTGATGTTCTAACAAAGGAGTTCTCCTTATCTTAAAACAAAGATATCCTGTGTTGCTATGTGCAGTATGTGTAAATGTGGGTATGAAATAAGTGAATACTACAATAAATAGCCATGTAAGTTAAGCTTTGATCAATATGTTGCCCTGAAATAAGTGCACATAAATTCAACAAGCCTAGATCTAGTGGGTAAGGTTACTTGGAAAGGCTGAATGCCACTAAATATTTAGTTTAAAAAGAAAATTAAATAAATAAACAGCTGTAAAATGTTTGACAGATAAAGTAGTGATATATATATATATATATATATATATATATATATATATATATATGTATGTATGTGTGTGTGTGTGTGTGTGTGTGTGTGTGTGTGTGTGTGTGCGTGCGTGTGCATATACAATATACTGTTAATTTCAGTTTAAGTCACATAGTATTCTATAAAATGTAACACATTTATAAGTTGTTTTCAAAGGTTTGGTAAAAGTTTCAGTACTGAATCGATATTGCTGATACTGACTTAAATATTACTTGGTATCAGCTCAGAAAGAAAATCTGTGGTATAGCACAGCACTACTGGCAACTTACCCAGTCTTTGAAAACACTCATGGTACAGATCAGGCACATATCAAAATCTGAGCCGATTTCCAAATAATTCACATGGTACAGCTGATGTGATGGTTTGACATACAGGTCATAGGTTAAACATAAACGGGTCGGATCAAGATTTAAATGTGAACCAAGATCCCCAACTTTCAAGTGTACCAGAGCCTGCTTCTTTGGTCTACTTTAGAGTACACTAGGTCTTCACACTGTGCCAAAAAACTAATCAAGCTCCTTTAAATGTGGACCAAACTTAAGACAACTTCCTAGAACAGCTGTTTGGTTTGTTCTGTCATGATGTCTAAAGTCATTCATGATGTCTTTCTTGGCATTGAGTTAAAATTTGTCTAAATGGCCCTGACCAGGAGAGTCATAAACATCTGCTTTTTATAAAAGGTCTCACACTGGTGAACATTAGCAGGTAGGTGCTGCTGATCAAATGCATTTAATCAACAACGTCCCTCCATTTTTCAATTAGAAAAAATAAGGGGGGTACATATACTTTCACAGCTGTTTCTTCATTTTGGATTATTTTTATTTAAAAAAAAAAAAAAAAAACCTCACCAGGTATTAGGTCATGTTATATAGTCCATTCGAGGTTGTGCCCACCTAACTTTCAAACTCTATAAGGATAAGGATCTGATGATTTTATATTAGCTGTCTTAATATGCAAGACAGTAGAAGTGAGGGAGGGTGCACTTTCTTTTTTATCATGAAAGTAAACCTATTATCAGAACTCCAGCGCTTAGTATGAACTGCATATAAGCTCCTCCAGTAGCCGTCCCCCATCCTCTTTAGTACATGAAAGTGATGGAAGCATTAACTGTGTACAGATTGATGACTGATTGCTTTGCTGGGTGGAAGATGGCATTTTTTCCGCATTGAGTCTTTTCTATATGAATTTTTATGCACTGTATTATGCATTAAACATTTGCTGCGCCCCTTTGGGAGCATTAAAAGTGGCATGACTTCATTTTGTGGCTGAGCACCACACGTGCACACAAGCAGACAATAGGGAAAGCCAACACACCTGCACCTCAACAATATTGTAAATGTGCTCAATCACATGACACAAGACAGAAATCATGTACACAAACTTTTCAATCATAGTTCATGCTCTCTGTTCTCATTTGCTTCTCTTCTCCGCCTTCTTTTCTCTGAGTACAAACCATCAAAATCCCCTGACTCAAAGCAGGGGAGAGGGGACCCAAAGCGAATATGTGATGTAAAAATGAAGCTGCTGAATATTTTATAAAGTGCGTATAGGGAACACCACAGAAATGAGTCCCTGTGTCTGATGACAGCGAACCCTAAAAATTCATGTTGATGTCTATCATTTATCAACTGTCACAGAATGAGCTGCCTGCTCAACAAGCACTCTGGCAATGAATATTTAAAGCTTCATTTGGTTAAAACTCCACTTTTGGTGTAATTTGTTCTGGGAATTCCTTCTTACTGCACCCTGCGAGAAAAAGAGTAATCCGATGCCCTCTGCTGTGCAGCGAGAGAAGCACAGTTTGAAATAAAACTAACATCTAAATACTGTACACAAGGAAATAAAAATGCAACCTATATTAAACAAAATACATGTTAAAGTTAACATATGTTGAATTTATAAGAGATAATGCATTTTTTTTTTAAAGTATTTTCTTTCTTTTGAGGTTGTAAACTCTTCAGAAGGAGGTGAAGGATTTTAAAATGTGCATGTTGTTACTTCTAAAAGATGTTCAAAACCTTTAGATTTTTTTGTTTTGAGTGAAAGTGTTCTCTGAAGGTGGTTTGTTTCTTCTTTTCAGAGATATTACATATAATATGTTTTTTCTCAAATAAAAAAGAATATTCAATAGTTATTCTGAGGGAAGGGATAAAAAGTTCAAAGTAAGACAAAGAGGGCTGAGAGGGATACAATGCATGGCATGAACTGTAAAAAAAAATCTTCCCTTGTGAGGAGAGTGAGGGCTGCTGTTGATTCTCAGCAGGCTGCCACTTGGCATGTGTAAAGGTGCCCAAATGGCTTAAGGTTGGCTGCAGGGAAGCACCAGAGGGCAGGCTGCATGTGAAGGATAAGTTGAGTCATGCAGGCAGCATACAGCCTGGTGCTGCTTGACAGGATCTTTACTGTTTTTTTCAGAGATGACAGGAAGCGGAGAAGTTTACGGCTTAAATCTGCAGAGAGAGACAGGCAGAGATGATGTGAACGTAAAACCAGAGCGATGAAAGGGATTTGGTGTAATCAGCCTGCAGCTGAAGGAAGAAAGCAGAGCTAAAGAGAGGCTTGATATCTCTGTGGAGTAGAAAATGTAGCTGGTTGCTTTTTTTTAAAAAGAAGGTTATTTACTTTAATTCTGTTGTTGCTGTAAGTGACTGACCAGAAAAATGGAGAATAAGGGGGCTGTGGCTGCAATGAGAAAGAGCAGATGATGAGGCAGGAAGATGTATAGGATTCTAATGAATCTGTTGTCTCTGCTGCAAACCAAAGCTGACATATCCCTGACATATCTGGAGACTAATGTATTTATCTTTGTCTGGACATACTGAAATAAAACATGTATCTACGGAAAAACAAACACACACACATAAAAAATAAACAATGTTGGGTTCAGACATTTTCACTGCTGTGACTGTAAACTCTCCCTGTGATAGGCTGGCGACCTGTCCAGGGTGTACCCTACCTCTCGCCCGAAGGCTGCTTGGATTAAGCGGGTTTCAGCAAATGAATGACTGAATGACTGTAAACTCTGATCTATGTAATTCAGATCACCTTTTTGTTGCCAAAACAGTGATTTCCAGCAATATCCCAAATAAATAGTGGTACAAATGTACAGACAAGCGCACAGCAACACAGAGCCACACGGTCAACATCTCATACATGTCAGCTTTCTTCTTCTTTTAGTTGTACACAATCAATCTAATGTCAAAAGGTCACATATGAATACATCTTACACTGTATTATAATGTATATTTGGCTTTGATATTGAGTCTTAATGTGTATTTATTTCATTGTGACACATTATTTACCATTTCTTTTCATGTTATTTAACATTACACTTAACACTTTGTTTTTCTGAACATTCACCTGTCCATTGTTCCAGCACAAAGTCACGTGGGGCTGCACCTTATCCCAGCTGTTGTAAAGCAAGAGGCAAGGTACAGCCTGAACAGGTCCCCAGTCCATCAAAAGGCCAACATACAGAGACCAGCAACCATCTACGGCTGCTCTGTGGGTGATTTTAGAAGACACCAATTAACCTGACATGAATGATCATTTTGGACAGATGGGGGAAGATGGAACAACAAGAAAGAACCTCCATTTGCTCTGGGAGAACAGCCATACTCATTCGGAAAGGCCCCAGCTGGGAACCCGTTTGCTGTGAGGCGATGGAGTGAAACACCCACCACACAGCATGTTTCTTAAACAGTTCTTTTAAAAGGACCTTAAAAACATCAACTTACTTTGATTTATTTATAGGAAATGTCTTTTCAGAACAATTTGTTTTTGTAAATAATTTGTGCATTACTAAGTTTACTACTTCACACAACTTGACTCTTCACAAATTGCCTTGTGCATCATTTATTTATTAATATTGCTTATTCTACTCAGCGGACTGCCATGAGGTGTTACAGAGATTTGAAAGACAAATTTTCAGGTATATTCAGCTTTATAACAGATTTCTACCTTTCTTTCTTGCCATAACATATCTACTTCCCACATTTTATTAAGGACAAGGCAAGGGTGACTAATCTTTCCATCTCATTTACTTTTTCAGTGAACCTGTCTTTTGCCATAGCTACCAGCAGAGGTCAGTGTTGCTCTGACAGATTTCACAAAGTAAAATCCCTTGAGGAGATCTATTTAGTTTTTGTACCATATCTTTCTTTCCACTACATTGAACACAGTAACCCTCCATATTTTCTGCTTCATCAGCCATGCTGCTTATAATGTGAGAATCCTCTATGCATGCAGATGAGCATGCTGTCCAAACTGGCAGAATGTTAAAGGTCATATAGAGACTTTAAGTTATGGCAAAGTGTCCAACATGCAACCAGAACTCTTGGCAACAGGCAGAAAATACATGACAAATGCATAAACTCTACTTCAGCATCTTACCCATGGGAATTATTTTGTGGCTGTATAGTGAATGGACGTTTTTAGCTTAAAACAGTATAAGACTTGTATATATTTTACTCGCTCATTGATGTGGCACAAACAGCGACGAGAAGGCTCAAATATATGATTTTTGAACCAGGGTGAATTTTAGAGCTGATTAATGGCAGCAAAGTTACCCAGAGTCATTTTCTGAAGAGGTAGTTTAGTTTTAAAGGTTCTATAGAAATAAAAGGAAGGATTGTGAAAAGTTTGTTTATAGAGTTGGAAGGATATGTGTGTGTTGTCCATTGCATTATAGAACTCATAGGGTTTCAGATTCACAGCTTCTGACTCCTAACCTCAAACAGTAGCTCAATACTGGAAATGCAATGCAAAAATAAGTGTTTAAAATACATTTTAAAAAAGCTGCTGCGGACACTGAGTTATACAACCATTTTACCACCTGACCTTCTTCAGCTATCTTGAATCATAATCTTAAGAAAAAACTAATATTACTTTATTAGGCACATTAAGCTCCATCAAAGAAAAATCTAGAATCCAATTAGACCACTTGAGATTAGTCTTGTTTTCCATTCGGTCCAAAAGACTTCAAAAAAAGCTTGCAGTCTTCCAGTTTCTGATGGAGACATGTGAAACTGACAAAAATGCAGTTTAGCTCTCAATAAAGCTCTCCAAATAAAAGAAAATCACCAACAAAAAAAATGTTGGATAACTCATTTAAAAAGAAAATGAAAAGGAAATATGGTCATCTTTCACACCATTTACTGATTGGCAAAATGGGGCACACAGCAGCATCTTTCAGTAAAAGTTTAACTCAGCATCCCTCAGTGAGCAGCTGTAAACACAATCCACAAGGCTACAAAACTGAAATGACTCTTAAAGGAGCTGCTGTATGTGTGTGTGAAACTTTGGCTTTGTATAATTAGATGTAGCTCCCTACAGAGCTTTGAAAAAGAACAAATGTGGACTCGGTATGCATGTTAGTTTTATATTTGCAGACCCAGATCTCTTGGTCATATAGCTCTTTTTCCTATTGCCTCCATGGGAATTGTAATAGCTGTGTATTCATCCCTTATGTATTTCTTGTATGCGTGCATGTGCAGCATTTTTGTGAAACCTTCTCAGCTTGTGTGTCCGTGTGTTTTATTTGTCATGACAGAATTAGACTTTTCATGTCTTGTTCCTCTAAAGAGTTGTTTGTTATGTAACCCAAACCTCAGCATCAGTTCCTTCATGATGTTACAAGTGTGTGAGACCTTGAGGGCAGTTCTACCCACGGTAGCTGCACGCTTGAGCAATCCAGAAACATGTGTGAGCATCTGAGTATGTCTATGAGTATGTGTGTGACTGACTGATCTCTTTGATGTTTCCCATGCCTCCAGACAAAATGTCAATTGGTTCAAAGAGCATTACTGTACGTGTGTGTAAGTGTGCGTACCTACAGGGGGATGCTGTGCTGTACAGTTTCCTATGTCTTCTGTGTATTTCCTATATTTCAAAACTAAAATCATCAAAATACGATTTAAAATGTACCACATTAATGTTGCGTGCTCACATAAATAACAGTTGCACAGTTGCACACACACACACCAGAGCATTACAATATTAAAATCCTCCTCTTCCCCTCAGCATCATGTGTGTACAGCTACATTTCCCTGCTGCCACAGCGACACGTTTTATTACCGACATTTATCACGGGAACACAATCACACACGCACACACTACTTTGTATCAATCACATCTTTGTTTCCTATTAGCTGCTAACTCCCTTCATCTCTGTCTCCCTCACTCCAGTCCTCTGGAGAACACACTGAACAGAACGAGGTCGACTGCAGACAACAATAAAGATGGAGGGAAGTAAAGAAAAGAATTGTAGCAGCTGAAGATGAAAGGTTTAGTTGACTCAACCTTAACTTCTGTTTTTCTCACACATCTGTATTCCTTTGTGAGCTTGTCTGGGACACTTTTCCTGCTCATAATACACTCAAGACACCTACGTGTTTCTGCAACTTGACACATCAGCCCTCCATGAACTTGTACAAATTTTCTTTCACTTCCAAAAAAAAAAGAGAAAAAAAAATGCAGAATCCACAGAGTTCATATTTAAGCCCTAACATACCTTTTGTGAGAGTCCCAGTCACCAGTTTGTGAAGAGTTGAGGCAAACTTTACAAGTCCTTGTTTGCAGCGCTTGGCACAACCTGTCATCCTGACAGCAACCCGGGACTCAGCAGGCTGGGCAGAGCCAGAGCAGGACAGATGTTTTCCAGGTCCAATTCAGCAGCAGTCTTCGATCAAACTGTCAGTTGAAGCAACTTCTTCTGATGCAGCATGTGAATCCAGCACTAATGAGGAACACAGAGGCTGGTCCAGTCTGTTCGCTGCATTGCCTTTTGTCCCGCTAAGCTGGAGGGAAGGAAAAGAAAGCGTGATATCCTGCTGCTTTCCCTGCATTCCCTCCCCCGCTCCTCCCTCCTGTTCTCCATCCCACCTCTGAATGTGTCCAAATTAGTGACTGCTAGTGACTGAGAGAGGAATAGATGTGTTTGAAGAGAAAGTGAGGATGAGAGAGGGAGAGAGGGGTGGTCGAGGTATGTGTGTCAGAGGTGCTCTTACTCTCCAAGTTTGGAAGAAACTTCCTCTCAGTCTGCAGCCAGCCTGTGGGAATCAAGTAATGAACAAATCTTATAAACTCCTCCTGGTTTTCTTTCTACTCTTTCTCCTCCTCATTTTCTTCAGTTTTCTTCCCTCCTGCTTATCAAATTCACCCCCCACCCCCTTCTGGGGGGGAAGCGGTAATCCACTTTCAGCACCAGTGACAATGGACAGCTCCCACAATGCAGAGAAAGCACACAGAGCATGCTCCATGTCTCTGCGCATACACACACATACTGTGCACATTTCTCCTTCAAACCCTAAACAACCCCATGAAGCAAAAAAAGACACTTTGTGTTTCTCACTTGATTTAACTAAGATGTTTATCAATAATCTTGAATCAATCACAACATTCTTGTCTTTACAGACCATCTTAAAATAGAATTTAGGATAAAAAAAAATGTTAACATCTGTACTGGTAGCCCAGTTATGGCAAAATGTTTAAATGTAAAGAATGAAGTGATGTTTGCCTGTTTTTTTTTTAACTATTAAGTTAAATTAAAGATTATCAACCACTTTACTCAGATATAAATAATAAAATGCTTCCTAACAACATACGACATAAGAAGTAGAAAAGCAGACCTAAAGGCATCTCAGAAAACACAACCAAAGTAATCTTCTCTTTAGAGAATTTAACACAATCAATCCAACATAAAAACAAGGGAAGGTCATTTCCACAGTGCAGGTGTGGAGTGCTAACCCCAAGTTTTTACTCCGGTGTGAGGAACCACTATCTCTGGCTTGGTGAGCTAAAAGTTGAAGCTTTCATAAAAATAAAAATAAATAATAATAAAAAAAGCAGATCTTCTTTTCCACGTTCACAGCAGTGGTTTGTCCATCTGACGACAATCAAGGACTTTTTTGTTAAAACAAGTGAAAGGGGGGATTTTTCCATTATTTGGAACTCTTCCTGATTATTTTTTTGCTGCAAAGCTCTGTAGCAGAATTTGTTTTATCATTACAGTACAGTACACTACAGTAACTAAAAGACTTGGATGTAGATAAGTTCCTGTGGGAAATTCCTTTTTACTTGCAGATCTTATTCCCTTTTCCTCATTTCTAAAGGGTTGTTTTAATATGCTGGATCCTCTGCTTCAGTCAGGTAAACATGATGTAAATAGTACTTTTTCAAAGGAATTTTCAGGTAAGTTAGATAAAGGTGGCATTTTATGAACGTAGCAAATGATAGAACATAGACCAGTATGGCGGATTAAAAATGTTACCTGATTATTCAATTACTGACTTAATAATCAAAATGTTTATGACACATCCACACAATCCAAAAATATGCAGTAATGGCAAAAAAAGTGCTGTCAAATAAGAAAACTGTTTTCATTGTGTTGCATGATATAGAAATAAACTTTTAGTTATAGAATAATTTGGACAAATATAGCTGTAAAAATAATATAAAATTGCACTTTTTTTCCATGTTAGGTGTTAAGAGTCAAAAGTTTGGACCCACCTATGAATTCAAGATGCTGTGTAACGGAATTACCAGAAGCCAAAGTTTTCCAGCGGAACGCTGTACTGAAACGAGGAAATCATATTTCACATATCAGAGGTTTTCATGCTGTTGTTGATTAAGTATCGATCTGTTGTAAGGCATCATGTTTTATTGACGTCATGTGTATAAAAGCTTAACTTGCAGCTCTCAGGCAAATCTACCAACTAAACTTTAGAATAGCCTCTGAAATGCTTTCATACCTCAAAATTGAATTGAGCTGTAACGTTTAAGTAAATGGGCTTGATTTTAAGCAATTTGGGGCTTAAATTATGCATTGAAACTCATCAATATCTTAAGTCTGACAAGGAAACTGCCAGTTGATGTTTTTGACCTTTATTAGGCTTTCGCTCGTGTTATCATCATCATCTGAAACTGCCACATAGCTCCAGAGAGAAGGAGAGTGAAAAGGAGAAGACATACCAGAGAAAAGAGGAGCACACAGGAGAGAGGATGCAAGGAGATAATCTTGTAATGTTTTACAGGCTATATTTAGTACTGGAGCACATCTGCCCAGTGGTCAAAAAGCTACATTGAAAAATATTGATTAAAACCCAAATAAAACTGCACAATAATGGCAAAGTTAAAAAAAAAAATTAGAGATTTAAAAACAAAAAAAAAACAAAAAGGCACAATGGGAGGGAAGACAGGGGGCAACTAGTGAAATAATAAACATGCAAATGAAAGGCATAAAAACAGAAGAAACTGAGAATTGATGGAGGAGAAGGGAAATGAGATGGGGAATTTGCCAGGAGGAGAAGAAGGAGGGAGGCGTAACTGCATGGAGGTAGAATGTAAAACTCAATGTTCTGTACTATCTCGGGGTTATTAGCCATCAAAACGAAAGCCTCCGCAGGGACATGGATCAATACTGGGGGTTCTGGGTGTTCTGGTTTACACATCCTGAAAGCAGCAGAAGGTGAGATCAAGAAAGCAAATAATTATAGAAGGAGGAACTAAAAACAAGTCAAGGGAAACCATCGTCTCCTCACACACCATCACTGTTTTGGTTATTAGGGATGAAGGAGATTACCATGTGGAGGAATTTACATAAACATGCTTCTCGATTACCACCCCCATTGTTCATGATTAATGAGATTAAGATTGTCTTTGCAGTCGGATTCAAGGATGTAATAGCAGTTAATTGCTTGTCTCTCCCCAAATTAGAAGATGCTTCGTTTTATGTTTGTTTCGGTGTTTGATGAAGCCTCGTTTTCTCTGCCTGAGAGGGAGGAGAGAGGACCTGATTTGTAATGAAGAAGTTAAAGATGTGGAAAAAACTGGAGGCAACAAAAGGGAGGGAGAAAAACTGTCTGTAAAAGATATAAATTTATGACACACAGCAGCAGTAACGCAATGAAAAGGGAAAGGAAAAAGAAATAATAACAATAATAGCGAGAAGGGTAGTAATGTGCTGGTTTTGTTGGACAAAGAAAAATTACTTGAAAGAGCCGAAGAACATGAAGAGAAATTAAGGTGCTTTAAGAAACACCAGAAAAACAAAAAGGAAAAGGGGGGGGGGGGGCAAGGCTGAAAGTGGCCACAATTATGCAAATAGAATAAAAAGTAAAAGAAGGAGAAGAATAAAGAGGAGCTAGAAGGCTTGAAATATAACGAAAAGAGATGATGGGGAGGAAGATGAGAGAGAAAAGGCAGCGGAGGGAGGTAGGCAGAAAAATAAACAGGACAAAAAGAGAGGAGATTGCTTTGAATGCTGTCAGAATTGAATCAGAGGCGGCCAGCTGTAAGCTCTGATAGTGCTTTTCCTCTAAATATAACAGGCACTGAGATGAACCGATAGGGCCACAACAACAGGCACAGCACACAGAATGAAAAGGGTTTCACAGCCATGACTAAACGAAGACGAGATGTAAAATGTCACACATTTACACTCAGATAAAGCAGAATTACCAGTGGGTAATTTTTATGTGATGAGAGTTTTAGCATATATGAATGTGTGAGCATAATTTGACAATATCTATGCACGTTTCAGCACTAAACATGCCTGCAGTGACACACACACTCAGCACAGATAATATCACAGCCACAGTCCTGCTGCATGACAACCCAACAAAACACATCAGCCTTCCAGCACAAAGACCCATCTGCCCAGACGCAGCAGAGGAAGGAGCCCACTTATAGAGCTCGTCATTGATTCTGAGCAAGTCTGGACTCCAAAGTGCCACCACCTGTTCGAGGCTTCGGACGCTCAAGGTGTCAGTGGCAGTGATGGAGTGACAACGTCCCTTCTGGGTGAAATTACAACCTCAGCACACTATCCCTCCTCTCTTCTTTCTCATCTGCTGCTCCTTTTCCAGAAAACCCCCCCTGCTGATGGCAACTGTCTGTCCGCATAAAAGTTTATAGACATACAGTCTCCTGCAAGACAGAGATATCCCATGCAAAGCTGATACACACTCACACACACACTCCTAGAGAGCTGAAAGGCTTCAGGCATTATGACAGAATATTCTTACAACAGACTTGATTTATCGACATGCCTGTGACAAGTCATTTATACACACTTTTATCTTCTTCCCTCCCACCATCTCACCCTTTTCCTACTATCTCTGACTCCTAAGACGTGTCAGGACTGAGCTTGGCATTATTAACATCCAGCATGGAAAATTAATTAGCAAAGAGGCCATTCATTCATGTAAACAAGACTTTAAGCACAGAGTGTTCCACTGAGGCAGTGCATCATGTGATGTGATGTGTGTGTTAATAATGAAGGTAAGTCACCCTGGAAGGGGTAAGGGGAGTTCTGTGAGTGCAGCTGAGTGTTTGTAGCCTGATTCAGATAGAAAAGCCTCTGCTCTGCAGTTTTAACAAAGCTTCTTCAGGTGCTGCACAGCAGGAATTTGGTTCTTTGTTTCAACAAATCAGCGTGCGGTGATAAACATGATTAACCTTTTGATGCTCAAAAACTTACCAAAAATCAGAGTCACAACAATTCTAAAAGCTTCAGTAAAATGGTAACAGGAGTCCAAAAGGTTTCCTCCTTTCTGACTTGAGTGTAACCCACCACTCAGTTTCTTGGTTGGAAACTAAATGTCTTTACTCTACATACGTTTGCTCCACATGTGGCTCATTACTGTGAGGACATGCTCGGACGCTTCACGTATTAATGAAGCTGGTTTGAGTTTCAGTGACTTTACTAACAAGGATTAGTGTATCACTGTGGAGCTAATAGTGTCAAAGGGGAAAAATAATTGACAGCTCAGTAAAAAGAGCTGTAAAGCAGCCTGTCTGAGTGGTGACAAGTGCATTTACCTCAGTCTCAGAGTAGTTTCTGTTGATGCTACTTTATAATTTCCTTCACAACATTTCAGACATAAATAACCAAGCCAAAGTTTTCATCTATCATACAAAAGTGCATTAAGTGCTTCACAAAAAACACCACAATAACATCACTTTCCATCTTATTTAGGTTAATTTTGGTTAATTTATTTGAGCTTTCAGAGCCTTTGCATAGTACTTAGTTGAAGCACATTTGGCAGCCTGGGAAACATTAGTATTGAAAATAATAAAAAATTCCTACTTAAACAGAAAGCAAGACTGTGTTTTTTCTTGGTCTCTTCAGCTCTGACTGATGGTCGATTCCCATGGAGTAATTGATACTTCTAATGCATGTGCTACAATTGAGCAGCAAGGTCAAGCAATAATGCAGGATTCATCACACTGACTCAAACTTCCACCCTCCAGGTCTTTCAGGTTTTTATCAACTGTGAGTTTTATTCACCTTCAAGGCCATCATGTAAGAGGCTTTGGTGATATGATTCACGGTGTTAAGTAGCTGTGAAGTGGAGGGAGGCATTTGACAGGCATTTGCTGAAAGCCAGAGAACTGAGGTGGTGCCTGGTTTCCTCCACAGTTAACCATTGTAAGCTGATAATTCATCGGGTCTGATTATTGTATTTGTGATTTTGAGTTAAGTTAACCCTTTGATGCATCTTGTCCCCAACAGTGGACACTGATTTAAAGGCTGTTTTCCAGTGTATTCATAAGTGGTATATTTGCAATTTTGCCACCTCAGTGGACATTATTAGTAAAGTCATCAAATACACTCACTGAAGAATAAACAACTATAGTACCCCATTTCATACACATAGATGTAATTACCAACTTTACCTCAGTGATAAACAGGTCAAGAAAATGATACTGATCCTTTTTTTTTTTTTTTTTTGAATACCTCTATTATAGAAATGTGACCATTTAATATATTAGAAATGTTTATTCGATAAAATAAATCCTGGTTATATAATAATGGTTTTCTTGCATAGAGTGGTGCATACATTCCTGTTTACTTCTGAGTGTGTTCATTAAGGACAGGAGTCCTGTCCAGTTATGCTTTCTCTTCTTACTTTGTCCAGTCCAATTCAGAGTTTAAGTCAGATTTCCGTGGGATAAACCCTGGAGCGGTCACCAGTTCACCACAAGGCCAATACAAAGATGAATACTAACTACACCCAACAAGCTCAGTCTGTACTATTAGAAATGTAGTAAATGATGCTGACAAAAGGATTTTTAAAGTATTTCTACAACATTATATTTAAAATGTCAAATTAATTAAACTTTTTAATTGCCAGTGAAATTGTCAAGACAAACTTTCTTTTTCAAAGTAACTCCATGTTGATGTACTTAGCAGCTACCTCCTGAATTCATAACACGCAGACCCTCCCTCCCTTTGCCCGTGGGCCGACTCTTTCTGCTGAGCACAAGCAATGACGCTCTCAGAGGAGCTCTCAAAGCTGCCGAGCACAGCAGGTGATTAATAAGCTCCTTTTTGCTGCTTATGCTTCTTGTTCTATCACCTCATTTTTCGGTGGTTTATCCAGAGGAGATAAGCAGTCACTACGATGTTTCAGGCAACTTTAGCATGTATTTTCATGCACATCAACATTGGCCAGTTCAATAAATCTCTTAACCCCCCCCCCCCAGTCAGGTGTTTACACTCTAATTACAACCATGCCAATGATTTGTAGGTTTTTTGCTTCCTACTGGCCGCCATCTAGTGTTCATTAGTAGTAGGTTTTCATCTTTTTATTATTACAGTTTAAGAAACCAGCAATTCAGCCACAATATAGTCCTGAAGTACTTAGTGGAGTAATTTTGAGATATATGAATGTTAAAACAGATGGCCCAACACTGGATAGATATTTAATATCATCTAAACATTTATTCTCTGTACAGTTATAATGAAACAGTGGAATATCAATGTTAGTAATTACTGATAGAAAAATACCTTTTCTGCACCATGATCACATCACACCCGTACATACAGTGAAAACATTGTATCCGTTCAGGATCTTTAGAAATTTTTAAAAAAGAAAAAAAAAATGCGTGCAAACAGGATATCATTTGGGTATGAAAATCGGTGTGTCACTTATACAAATAACAGTGTATGGTATATTGGTATCTTTTATAACATTCTCTACAAAAAAATATCTGATAATTTGATTTACATTTTTTTCTGCAATAGTTCTAACAATGATTGTGTGCAAACTCTACAACTTAAAATCTGGCTTCTGTGTTTATGAGAAGAGGGAAAGACAAGTCTTTGGAGTGATTCATCTTTTCACATATTTGGCTTCATGTGTAAAAATCAAGTATAATGATTTTAAGCATGTGTTGCTATCAGAGAGGATTTAATAATCCTAAAGGCTGCGCTCTTTGATCAGGCAATATGACACACGATTTTTTTCAGTATTTAACACAGTGTGTAGCAGATGCAGGCATCTCTCCAACATTTTCATGTCTTGCTTGGATATTGTCAGTAAATGGTGGCATCACAGATGGGTTTTTAAAATGTGAATTCAACAAGAAAATCCTCTTCAAACCTTTCAGGATTTGTTTGATCGACAGCCTCAAATCTTTCACCTGGATTTGAAGACTACTTTGACATTCATCGAAGTGAGACAGGGAGTTCCTCCATCGTGAAAAAAGTGATTTGTACATACAGACTTAGAGTGCAGAGGCAGAAATCTTAATAAATAATTATTTTGACATCTTCAGTTAATTGTTTGGAGGCTGAGTGGCTATTGCAGGTGATTGCATGTTCTTCAGCAGGTGATAACCGTGTGAAATGAGTTTTCCTGATTGGTTGACCTGAGCCTCACGTGGCGTCGGTCTTCCAGCAGTGTGACTGCGTGTCTCAGCTGAGGTGGAGGTCAGGACGCTCCCACAGAGGATGGCAGATATAGATGGTTGTGCACTGAAGGTCGAACACACACAGACACGCACGCACACAGGACACACAGGACACGTAGCACAGAGGGAAAATAGACACTGTCACTGCATGGCCTTAAACTAGGAAGTGTTGCTTCATTTCTGTAACAAAATACACTAAATCTGATCTAAGAAAAAAAAAATGTGTTTAATTCTATGAAACTAATAAGGCTTAAACAGATTACATTTATATGTCTGAACTGTGTTTCACATCACAAGTTTTAAACTGCATGAAAAAAACAAACACATAAACAACATGACTCACCATTTAAAGCTTAGCCCTTGGAAGGCTTTCAGTGGGACTTTGCTGTATTTCTGCAGACACAAAAGCATCAATTTAAGCCGCATTTGATTCATGTTAGATAAACAAACAAAAAGTGTTGTCTAATAACACTGAACCCACCTGCTGATGTAACCTTGGTATGGGTTGTTGTAATCAGAGACTGTAAGTCAGCGTAGCTCTGTTCTGTCTGAAGTCTTGTACACGGTGTGGACACTGTTTGAGCAGAGACCATTGGAGCCCAGAGTCTGGACACTGATGTGCACTGGGACACTCAGATCAACATTCTCTAGAATACACTGTAAACAGATTAAAAAAAAATATCAGCATGTTTACATTTGTAAACAGCAATAAGATGCAGTAATAAACAGCTCTAAAGTATTAAGGAGGCCTGGTACCTTCGTGCACGCTGAGCTCATGACAGATTTGTGGAAATCGCCATCTACCAACACCTAGGAAGGAAATAATTCCAAGAAAAAAAGCACATACATAAACACAAACAAAGTCAGAATATTTTCTAAATTCAAAGTCCATGCTAGCTCAACCTACCCTGTATCCATACACAAAAGTGCCATTACTGTAGCCCAGCTCATCAAGCAGCGGCCTCTCCCAGCCAATCAGCAGGCTGCTCTGACCAACTGTTTTGATGACATTAACAGAGCGAACCTCAGCTGGAGCTTCTGTAATAAATTAGATAGAGAAATGTGCTCAGCAATACCAATATCTTTAGCAATGTTTCTAAAACACTGCCAATAACCAACAAATGTAACAGCACGTCTATAACTGTCATGTAAATGACAACATCATGATCATCAGTGTGTCAGGTGGGCAATAAATGGGAAATAAACAAATGGACCACATCTGTCCTGGAATGTGCTGTAACATTTTATCTCATAAGAAAAACAGACAGAGAGATAAGCCCATATACACATGCAGTGTAATCACATCACATCAGTATACAACAAAAGATACGATTCTTCAGAGTTGACCTGCTACATCATGCAGAGTGGTGCACAGAAACAGTGTATAAGGTTGTGCAAGGTTTATATATATTTCTTTGCACCATTCCCATTCCACTTTACCCATTCACATTTATATGCAAACCAAAACTGGTAATGAAAACAGACAACAGCAATGTTTTCATTAGTGTAGGAATGTGTGTCTACCAAAACTGCTGTTTCTATTGTCTTCCAAATATGCAGCAGGTATTCCTCATGCTGCACTATGCTCCTTAATACTGCCATCCTAAAATGTTTCCTACAAATTGCTTTTCTCCATGTCACACACAGTAAATGTGAGCATTTGACCAAACAAGAAAATTTAACTTTTGCGTAGGCTTTCTTAATATTTCTTGCAATTTATTTGAAAGCAATAATAAAGTTGACGATTCATTTTCTAGTCAAACATAAATATTAATTTTCCATGAAATTAAATGCTTTTTCAAAATTTTATGTCTTGACTAGACTAGCAAACTCTTCAGCAAAACTGATCTGAAGCAGCAGCCAGGGCTTGTTGACATCTGCAATGGTGTCTGATCAGAGCAGGCTGACCTTTCTTAGGATGGATCAGCGGAGACACATAAATATGCACCAGCAAATGTCATTGGTACTTTTGAATATAATATTGAATCTGATATGGTCACTTTACTTGTTTCGGGTCTTGCAATCACTTCCAAAGTTGCAGTCGATTCTTTGGCTGACATGTTGGATCTTCTTGTTGGAGAGAAATGAGCAGACTGACGGGGTGTAGTGAATGTAGAGCTATCATATGCGGGGTCAGCACCATCCGTTTTAGAGGCCATGTTACAAATATTTAACTTGGGGGCAGCTGGTGTACTAGAAACAGTCAAAGCAAAGGAAGTCCCGTTTGATTTTGGGACAATAGAGTTCAAAGTTAGAGGAGCTGAAGCTGTGGGTGCAGTCTCAGATATGTTGGTCACTGTACTAATTTTCTTTGTCTCATTTGGGGGTATTAAAAAGTTAGTATTACAACTTGAAACAGATTTGTCTTTTCTGGGTCCCACAGTTGCAGAAGGAGGAAAGTTAGAGGAGCTGGAGAGAGCAGATGCTTTAAAAACATCTGCTTTCAGCCTCTGGCTTGTTAACATGCTCGTACTCAACGCTGCATCAGCAGATCTACTTGCAACTGTATTAAAAAGTGTTGCTGACTTATTAAAAGTGGCAGGTTTGGTCATTACAACTGGAGCATCTTTAGCTGGACTGGAAGCAGCTGGGAGAGGATTGGTGTGTGTAAAACTGAGAGTAAGGGTCTCCTTCTTTGCTTTGGGTGACTTCAGGTCTGCAGGAGATGAAAGTAAGACACATCTTCTGGGCTGCTGTCCTCTTCCTCTGCTCTCTGCAGCCTTAAAGAGAATAAAAAGTTATATTTAACAAAGTACCAGAAAAAAAATTGCAGGAAAGTAGTTTAATCCAGCTCTTTTTTTTTTTTTTTTTTTTAAAAAACACCACTGATACTACTGTTTATCTGACTAACTCATGTTCACGGACACCTGATGTACCTGAAAGCTGCTCATCAAGGTCATCTGCAGCTGCTCATGCAGGTTGAGAATCTTTTCGGGGCTACTCAGCCTCCTGTTCACACCAACTCGGGCAGTGTAGGAGGAAATAGTAGGACTCTGCAATGATTCTCTCACACTGGTCGGGTCTAAGGAAGACTTCGCTTTCATTTCCAAATGATGACTTCCAAATTTCTCTGGTTGAGCAGTTGATTGGGCTGGTCCACTAGAAAGGGACAACTGTGGCAGATATTAGGAAAAGGCTGTTTCAGAATCATTTCTAAACTGAAATAGTACCATACTTTCCTAGTGTTATTACAATATAGAAAGGATAAATAATGATTTAATTTCACATGTACACAGTGGCAAACCTGACCTGTGTGTTTTTATTCATGGGTTTTTTGCTGCATGAAAATGATTTGTCATTAGGAAAACACACCTTTATATATAACATTTACATTTATTCTACTCTATTCTACAGTTATTTAGCAGATGCTTTTATCCAAAGTGACTTACATATGAGAGTAAGAACACAGCACGAAATCAAACAGTAGAAGATAACATAGCAAGGTGCAAGTGGACTGCTGCAAGTCCAGTTAAACGCAGGTGTTGACTTGTAGTGCGATGAGCTCTGTTTTTTGTTTTGGTTTTTTTTCTTCCCCACCCCACAATATTCTCAATGTTAAAATACAAAAAATGAATACCACAATATTTGTTGCAAAGAACTGGGCTAAGTTCTTCAATTCCTCTCACAAATATTTAACTGACACATTTAACTGATTTACAATGAAATAACAGTTAAGGTGTGAAGGTGTGGAGAAACAGAAATAAAATCACATACAGTAAGCTAAGGCCTGCACTTATCAGGCTTAACTAATTGTACATAGCTCAGACAATTCCAAACTATTGTATGAAATGAAAGCATTTTGTAAGGAAAACAAGCTTCTTAACTGTTTTGTATTGTGGTTCTTGTCAGCTATTTAGCAGTCAGATTGGCCCTAAAAACTCATTTTACTGTGTTAGAGCAAAATTGTTGTCAAGCAGTATTACTGTAACTTATGCAGTGTGCCGTTGTCAACCATGTGTGTTTTGGGTGTTTGTATTGTCTCACCTGTGAAACATTGGTGATCATGCTCGCTTCATTTGGAACAACAGGTGACACCTGGATGTTTGCAGTATCTTGTACAGGTGATTTCCATAAAGCAGCACTGGAGTCTTTTAGATTTGTTAGACTTTTAGCAGGAAATATCAAAGGATCTTTTTTACTCTGATCCACAGATTCGGGTGAGGCTCCATTTTGACTGATGCTCATCGAGGATGAGAAAACCGGGCAGGTTTGATCAGGAACCATTCGGCTAGTGTAGTCGTGAAACGTTGAAATAAATTCTTGTGTAAACAGATTAAAGCAGTCTCGGGTGTGTATGTTGCTTCCTGGTGTGAATGCTGCAGCGTAGTCCTGCAGCGCTGCATCACCAAGCAGATGCTCAACCTGCTGCGTGAGCCTGGGATCCATAGAGCCTTTTCCGTGCATGGCCTTCATCATCTGAGCTAACAAGTTGTTTCTCTCCTGACACTTCATCACCAGACAAGACAGCTTAGCCTGCCAATGGACAATATGTCTGTCAGTCAAAATCACCCACTAAGAATTGTTCAGCAGCACAGCAGTGACGCAGTGTAACACAACAATGACGGACTATAAAGCTACAACTTCTCACCTTTAAAGGAGCAACATCCAGATCTGCCTGGCTTTTCCTTTTAAGCAGTGCATCATACTACAAAAAAAAATCAAACACATGGAAAAACAGTAAGATATAAATGAGAGCATAACCTAAAACAAACAGCAAACCGTAACTGCCTATAACAGGCACCCACCTTCGCTCTGATGTCATTGTAGCGTGCCCTGAGTGAGACAAGGGCGGTACTCAGATCATCCCTGCTGCCCTGTCCTTGTTTCAGAGCTATATACTCCAAGTTTAGCTCCTCTAGAGCGACAGTCTGTAGGGTTTCACACAAACACACATTATGTGAAATGGCTTCAAGCAGCAGGAACAATTATTCTGATTTAAGAGTTAAAAATGAAGAATGTCATCTGGGATTGCTGTAAGGCATCGTTTCATCACCTTTATAAACAGTTTGTTAGATTTAAAAATATAACTTAGAATTTTCTGTAATAAAACAAAAGGCTTAGCAATTCTTACTTTTGCTTTGAGCTGAGCAGTGAGGATGTTGTATCGCTCCTCTAACTGCGCCTTGAGAGACAGAGCATCAGACTTTTCCCTCAGCAGGCCAGTCAGTTTATTCTGCAGCTCCTTCATCTGTAGCAGACAGAGACACTCTTTAGGTTTGACAAATAAACTTTACCTGGCCTTGTACCTGAAGGGAATTTCAGTCCCAGAAGGTCTCACACTTGGATTGCCTGAATAACAAATTCAAAAGCTGAAAGTTTCATGTATTGTTCCAGAGTTTGATTTTTTTTTTTTTTTTTTTTTTTTTTTTAAACGTTAACATTTTATGGCCAATTATCTTTTAACTTATGCTAAAATGTTGCTGTAACACACAGGACCTTTTTCAAATTTTTTTGAGTGTATCAAAGTCATCAAATAGTAATTTATGTATATTTTCTAAAAGCAGTGAAGACACAGGCTAATTAGATCAAATAACTATTTAACGCATTGGCTGTCAGCCAGTGTTATTGTAAATGTCTTTGGCAGCCAGTGAGGTAAATAATTAATTAAGTTTTTATTTCTCTTCATAAAAATTAAATAAGATTATTCATAAGATTAAAGAACTTTAACACTTAAACAGAAACTTTATGGAGGGTCCCTTAGGTTCATTATTATATATCATTATATAATAATCTAGAGATCCCGGGGGGGGGGGGGGGGGATTTTGTGTACGCAACTTCATGGAAAAAAATTATAATTACTTTCCCTCTTTTAATATAGTCAACGTTGTTTTAAAAGTCATTTACATGACTAGAGCTGGTATCTGGTTTAATACCCGAGTTGTGAGGCTCTCATTTTCCTTCTTGACATCTTCCATCTGATTGGCCGCATCTGTCAGTCTCATCTCCTGCTCAGCGGCCTTTTTTTCAGCTTCCTTACGTCTTGCTTCAGACTGAGACAGCTCACTGTGCAACCTCTTGCTCTGAACATGTACATACAAACAGGTGATGTTACTGATGCTTTCAAGTTTATATCATGGTCGTGTATGTATTATGGTGAGAAAACAAATAAGCAATTTTTTTTACATTCCTTAGTGAAAATAAACACAATTAAAATAAAATTTAAAAAAAAATCTGATAGAAGCTGCAACAGTTGTAAAGAGGAAGTTGTTTCCTTTCACCTCGACATGAATCTTGTCCAGTTCCTCTTGTGACTTCTTTAATTTTGCACCCAAAGCTTCGATGCCTCTTATTGGTTCATTTTGCTCCTGATATGAAGTAAAAGCATGCAATGTGCACAGTAATCAGTAGTCATGATATACCAACACACAGGACACTGACAGGAAATATAAACTGACAAGATGCAATTATATGAAGAACAGGAATGTAAATCACATTACGTCATACCTGAAGAAACGCTCTTCTGTGGTTGTCGGTCTCACATGGGGGGGCAGCATCTCCTGGTCCGGCAAGAATCTTCTTAGTCTTACCAGCGATGACTTGATTTAACAGCTGCTGCTTTTGATTTCTGTCTTCTGTGTTTGTTTGGATGGGCACAACTTCAAGTCTGTTTCTTTCCTCTTTTAAACCCAGAACTGTCTGCATTACCTGTTTTTGCTCCTGATTCAGGCATCTAATTGAATGCTCGATTTCCCCCTTTTCTTCTTTCAAATTGCTGATTATCTTTATCAATCGGTCATGCTCTTCTTTTGAAGTAGCAGCTAATTGCTGCTGGTCTCTCTGTTCCGTTAAACACTTCAGGGAATCAGTTAGTTTGTCTCTCTGTTGTTTTAGATGAAGCACCGTCTCACTTAACTGGTCACTCTCTGCCTGTAAACCTTGCAGCGACTGCATAATCCGATCTCTCTCTACTTTACCACTTGAGATGGATTCTATTATTGCCTCCTTATCTCTCTGAAGAGCAGATAAAGACATAGTTAGATGCTCATTTTCCTCTTTTAGGCCACTCATGGACCTTATAAACTGATCTCTCTCATCCTTTAGCCTGCAAACAACCCTGCTCAACTGCTCTTTCTCTTGTTTAAAGCCAATCAGAGCCTGAGAGATGCAATCTTTCTGCTCCTTCAGTGTCCAAACTGTGCGAGTTAGCTGCTGTTTCTCTTCAGTCTGTTTTTGGACTGACAGATTAACTTCTCTTTGCTGCTCTCTGAGAGAATTTATGGTGCCAGTTAGTTCATCTTGCTCTGTTTTCAGGCTGTGGATAGAGTTGGCCAGCTCTTGCACTTGGTCTGACTTTGAAGTGACACACAGACTGTTCTGTGAGACATTTTGGAATGAGTCACAATGATTTTTATGTGGACAACCAGATGAGGAAGCTGTGGTCAAACTGCCCGTTTCTTGACCGACCTGTGTTTTGTCATCTTGTAACACACGCGCAACTAAACTGTCCACACATTCTTCTTGGTTGTTGCGTAGAAAGTTTTCTGACATACAAGCGATGTGTTCAATTTGCCGCCGAGCGTGATTCTGTAGCGTATGACCCTTTGACTCCTCTTTTACTTCTTCAATTGCTATTAACTTTTGCTGAAGGTCCATAATGGTATTTAGATCATCCTCAGTCTTCTTTGTGAGTTCTGAAATTAAACACCCTTGTTCTTGGTTCTCCTGCTCCAGCCTGACTCCATCCTGCTCCAGCATGGAAATTCTTTCCCGAAGATGCTTTTCCTCTTCCTTAAATTCTCCCTCACTGAGCTCAATGTGAGCCAGTAGCTCCTGGATCCGATTTCCCAGGGCCCGGTTTTCATGATTCAGGGCTTGGACAAGATCATCCAGACCACTTTCAAGAACGGTGTCATCTTGAGTAGGAGATGATGAGGAATGGTCCTCTCCATCGTCGCTGGATAGGATTGTACTCTGAAAAGAGGGATAGAATTTTAATGTTTATTGACTTGATGCAGACCAAACCTTCCTCCGCTTTAAACACATTTTAGAAAGCTACACAATACCTGTTCTCCTGATGACCACTGCTCTGCTTCTGTCCGGTGTTCCTCTGCTTGTTTCCTGAGCTGTGATTTCAGTCGAGCATTCTCCTGAGCCATCGCCTCTAGCTGTGCCTGTGTGTGCTGTAGGGTGACCTCTAGGTGCTCACGTTGCTCTTTAAGAGCCTCAAGATCTTCTCCTAGCCCCAAACTTCTGAAGGCTTCCCTTAGGGCATCGGATTCATCACTGGGGGTTTCCTCAAGGTTCCCCAGTTTACACTCACTGAAAGACTGTGTAGTGAAGTAAACTGACTGGAAATTGTTGTTGGGTTTCAAGTCAAACTGATGAAACAGGTTCAGAGAATTGTGTGGATGTTTTGATGGAGTTCTTGCTTTGGCAGAAGAGCAGCAATCATCTGTACTGTTTTGTAGATGCTCTGTTGCGCCCTGGTGGTCCACAGATGAAACTGTCACTGAATGAGCCTGAACTCGTCCCTCATCTGCAGGTGGCTGGACCTACAGAAAACAATTTCTAATATTATGTGGAGCAAAGTAATTCAACTGTATGTGAAAACGAAACAATTATTGTTTACTATGGTATTTATTTATAGCATCAGACAACTGCTAATGAGATCTGGGGCATTATAAAGAAGGTGCGTAAATAAAACTATATCCAAGCAAAAGAACTCTCATTGTAAGAATTTACCAATTAAATGCTATGACAAATTTAACCATTAGGAATTTCCAACATTAATCCAGCTGTAGCACTGAATAATGTATTCATAATCCCTTGGCTATTTTTATTAACCATATTGTCTAAAAGAGTAAAAAGGAAATTTTACCAAATCAGAAATTACGTGGTTACTTAAATCTGATATTTATACTGGAATGATCCGTTCAACTGGTTTTCTCAGAGTTTTGCTAGAAAGATGCAGGTCCTACAGAGTCCACGTGTGATTGGTGCTAAGAAAAAGAAATCCCCTTTATTTAAGAGGAGTCCATTATAACTTTTCCTCTACAATAATTCAAGTAGTTTTCCCATTTCATTTAAAATAAATTTCTGTTATTTATACACACAACAGTACCTCAGTTTCATAAGAAAAACTAGCTTAATTATATGCAACAAATGCAATTCTGAAATCTACAAACAGAATCTTTAAAACAGTTTTGCAAATAACAAACATCAGCTGTGAACTTATTTTGAACTCAAATGTAAGTTAATTCACTTTAAATATATTGGCAGTGTTTCATTTTAAAGTCCAGGAGGTGAATATTTAATTCACCATGTACGATTTAAGCAAATACTTAGGACCTAATTGCCTTTATGACACATATTAGCAACAAAGAGAGTGACATACTCTACTCTTTTTGCTGTCACTTTTAAGACATTTGGATGTAAACAACAATAACCTGATTGAATGCTGATTATGATCAAGTTAATAGTGTCTTACCAACCTCTCCTGATTTATTTTGTGAGGACTGTTCTATGGCAGTGGTAGACAAGAAGGAGTTTGAGAATGCAGAGCAAACAGCTGGACTCCATCGAGGTGAGCTGGTCCCAGGACTGGTGCATGTAGACTCAGGGTTTGTGGATGACTGAGGTGGTGTTTGGTTAGTTGCATCCCTAAGGATCTGTTGGAGTCTTTTGTTCTCCTCTTTAAGCTCTTCAAACTCCTCCATTCGGGAGCTCTCAGACAGTCTCAGCTGATTCAGTTCAGCCTTCATCTCTTCTACTTTACAGCCCAGAAGGTGGCTGTTCTCTTGGGCCTCCTGGAGCTGTTCCATCAGTGCTCTCCGCTCAGTTATCCCATCCTCCTCCCTCTCCAGCAACACCCTAAGATCCTCCTGCAGGCTGATAATGAAACCTTGCAGTCTGACCTCATTTGAGGCATGTTTTGTGTCTGTGTTTCTTCGTCCATCTATATCTGTCTTTCCGTCATCAGCCGCTTTCCTGTCCTCTCTGTCAGTCTCCAAATTTAGCTGCCATTGCTTCTTCCTCTCTTCTTTGCTCTCCTCTTCTCCTTCACATTCTCCTCTCATGGTAGGCAGCCTGTTTTGTTCTTCCGAGTGCACCACAGTCCCAGCAGTGATTCTGACGGTGCTGATCATTGCCACGCCAGTGGCAGCACTTACAGTAAAGTCAAGTAACTGTTTTTCTAAAAAGTTGATGCGATTCTGCAGGCTCTGCTCTCTGTCCCGGGCCAGGCTGAGCTTGTGTTGTAGTTGGCTTTTAAAGTTCTCAAAGTACTGGGACTGGCGACTCATCTCCTCTTCTTTGGCCTTCAGCTGCCTCTGACAGCGCTGCACTCGCTCCCTCCACACTCCTTCCCCTCTTTCCTTTTCTCGTGTCTGAGTGATACAGAAAAGAGACAGGAAGAAAAATTTGTATAGTTGAAAAAAGTTGCTTCAAGGATTCATATAATTTAGCCTTAATAGCTTAATAGCTTGAAGTCTCTCTTGGCGATTTTGTTTCTTAATCTTTATAGATAAAAAAATAAATAAATAAAAAAAAAAATAAAAAAAATGATTTAATGAAAGCATTTCTACAGATCTACTTCAAAGGAATAAAAAAAAGAAATAAAAATAAAAAACATCTGATAATCTGATTGAAAATTGCTGATAAACCACAAAGTGTGTGTGGGGTAAAAGTTGCTAGTGATTTATTTCTTTTATCTAGGATAATTAAAAATGCCTCCTATAATACTACAATCTATGCAATACAATCAAAGACAAGCATCAAACTTAACAAAAACATTGTCAGTATTACAGTGTCCATCAGTGACTGCAAGCTGGATCGATGCAAGTAATTAAAGAGTTACTCAAGCTACTTACAACACAAAACATATTTCACATTACTTTGTGTTTTTTATTTAGATGAAAAGGTACAACTGACAATATCATCATGAGTCATTTCAATAATTAGGTAGTACTTCAACCAATGTGGTGCACAGTTATGTTAATACACAATACAATCCATTTGCAATCCAGGTTTAATAGTTCTGTTTTCTAACGTAAACAATTTATTTGAGAGTTTTTCAAGACTTCCTCAATCCTTGTAAAGTGCACCATTTATTTATTTCTGTCTGCAGAGAACATGATCCACTTTGAGTCAAATGGCCCTGAGGCATTTTCCAAGACCAGAAAAAAATTGCTAAAAACTCACCATAGTCCGAACCTCCTCCCTGAGCATGCAGAGTCTCTGGTCCAGCCTCTGGGAGTGCTGCATGCTGGAGAGCTGGGATGCAGAGGCCAGCAGATAAAGCTGTATCGACAGGATCCTCTTGGTCTTCTGTAGCCTTTAATCCTAGTCCAGTGTAACAAAACAAGCTCACCTTACCAACCTTAAACAAATTAACAAACTAACAATAAGTTTAATAACTTTATCTGTTCTGAAAATCTATTAAAGAGGTTTGTATTTTTCTTATAGACACTCTGCTCACATGCTAATGTGCAGTGCAGTCAGTTGCGCGTGTGATACATGATATCACCTTCACCAAAAGTGAGTATATAGTAGCAGGTGTGTGTCACTGGATCTCCTCTCCCCCAGCTTCTCACCTGTTTCTCAGCTGTCTGGCTGGGCGGCTAAAGCTGCTTCTGGACCTCCACTCTGTCATACAGAACCGGCTGGCCCATGTCTTTTCCAGTGGAGTCTGTTACCATGGTAACCGATCAGCTTCTGGAACCTGCTGTCTGATGAAGTCATGTGATCTTGCATGGACCAGTCTGTGCCCACTGAGTTAATTCCACCTGCTGCAAAGAGACTGCTGAAACAGCATGAATGTAGATTTCATGACTAAAGGTTTCATCAAATACTCCCATCTTCCATAATGCACAGACAACAATCAACACAAACAGGAAAAGACACATAAACTTAAAATACAGTCATCTATTATTCACCATGTCAACAGCTTGGTAGCAAGATGTTGGGCAAAGGTATCTCTCAGGTTACCCACCTCCTAATCACCCACCTCCCTCCTGAACCTACGACCATACTAACCTGTATGAAACAGCCCATCTCAAAATCTTATAGTTTGCATGTTTCAGGTCTGTCTTCAAACTCACGTATCACACACCACTTATATGAGAGCAATCACTACCCATGCAAAGGGGGGGTGTTATTATGTTTAAATGACTGTTTATGCTTGGCAAAAATATGGAAGCAAAATTGGCCACATTATGTAGATTACTCAGAATGGACATAAAAGTTAAAGAAAGTTTACAGTTCAATAATAACTTTTATTTCAAAGATGTTTATTATTCCCGTCCCAAAGCTGAAAAATCAATTGATATTTAACTTGACTTTTATGAGCGATAGAAGTTAAAAAGTGAAAATTTTCAAATAAAAATTTCAACACTAACCTGTTTTTTTTTTTATTCCTCTGATTGTAGTTTCACCACCTCAATGCAGCGAAAAGCCTCCATTAGGTTAAGCATCTGATCCGTGGACTTAGTTGCACTTTTGTGTCCTTAGAAACACCACAGACACACACTTTTGCCAGAATTCTCCATATCCAGCTGGCATTCAGTTTGTTCACCCCCTCAGTCAACCCTAAACTTTCACTTTTATCCAACATCCTTTTCTCCTTTCCCACCGGCTATTCCTTCAGCTGAGGCTGTGGATTTCCTCTCCTTTAGTAAAATCCTCTGTTAGAGGTTTTTTTTTTTTTTTTTTTACAGTAAGTCCATGTGTTTGCTTCTCACAAAGGCATATAATGTTCCATATTCAAAACCCGCTATAGTACATGTTAAATGTAAATAAATCTGACTTTAATCTCAGGTATGCAATAAGATTTTCAAATATTTTTGCATTCCAGGTAAGTATCTTCAGCAAAAGTGCTTGTTGATCAAAAAGGCCATAAGGTTTTTGTGAAATGTCAACTAATGCATAAAAAACAAGTTTGTGTCATCCTTGCTTGCTTCCACAGCACCTGAACACCTGAGAAAGTAAAAAAAAAACAAAAAAAAAAACATGTCAACATTATTTTTCTAATAGCTGTCTTAAATAGTTGAAATAATTTGATATTTACAAGATCTACCTGATGTGGATCAATCCCATTAAGGCCAAAGAATAAATGCTAAAGAGAAAAACAAAAAGAGGAACAAAAACTAAAAAGAAAAAAAATACACGGTTTGAGACAGATGACAAAAAAGAGAAGAAAAATCCAGGTCAAAAAGATTGTAAAAAAAAAAAAAAAACATCAGCACAGTAGATGTTAATTACTCCAAGTTCTGTAAGCAAATGTTTTAACCGCCATAAGAGAAAGAAACAAATAAATTTTTACTCTGTACCTTTTCCTCTATTTCCTTTATTTGTCTCTTTTGCAAGTCAATCCTGTCCTCCAGCTCTCTAATCCTCTGCAATACAAACACAGAGGTGCGGTTGGCTTGTTAAAATATGTTCAAATCCCAAAGTAAAACCATAAGAAATTACACACAATTATTCTATTTATATATTTTTAGAAACTTTTACAAAAACTCCATTAATCCTGTATTCTAAATAAGCAGATGCCCTCCTTTTGCCCGCGAGCTCCATGGTAGCTGTTTTGAATAAGAGTGAGGTGCCATGGTAACCAAAACAGCAAACTTAACTGTGAACAGTGAAAGTGACTCTTTTCAGACTTTAAAGCTGAGCATTTTACTGACTATTACTTGTTGCTGGCATGTTAGTTTAAACAGCTTTCTACACTGATCTGCAGATAACATTTGTGACCTACAGTGTTTGCACGCTAGAGAGGGTCACAGTGGTCTCTGGATATCTGTTCATATTCTCCAGATGTGTCTGTAATCTCCTAAAATATGGATTTCTTGTCTCATCTGCAGCTTAACATCCATCAGTTGTTGACTAATTCTATTAGTTAATGTTTTGCTTTATGCTGAGGTTAGATGTGACTGTGTTAGTAAGTCAACTGATTTAAATGACATTTAAAGGTGTTATGGTTGTTGATGCAATGAATAACAAGTGCACAAACCATGAGTGTAATACTACTGAGAGGACAACTTGAGTGGACAGATACTGAAGGAGTGAGGGGATTCAGATCACAGTGAAACACACACACACACACACACACACACACACACACACACACACACACACACACACACACACACACACACACACACACACACACACACACACACACACACACACACACACATACAGAGTCATTCTGTCTCATTTTTCACTCGTCCACATCTGCATTTGCACTTACAGATATAATAAAAGGGAGCACGCACAGGGATACTGCATCTTTTTCATTCACCAGAGGTCTGGTAGGATCAGAAGTTTCAGGCAGTTATCAGGGATCACACTGAGGACAGGCAGGACGCAACAACCTGACTGGGTTTGCTTTGAGCCTTACCTGCTGAGCCTGCTGAAGGAGCTCCATGCGCTCCTGTAAGATCTGACTGTCATACTGCCGGCTCTGCCGGAGAATCTGACGCCGCAGCTTGTCCACAGCTAGCCTCAGCTCGTCCCTCTGCCTGTCTGTCAGCGACTCAGCCACCGCCCGGCATGCCGGCTGCTCCTGCTGCAGAGCGCTATACAGCGTGGCCTCCAGCTCCTCGATCCTCTGCACAGCCAGCCACATATACACGCATACAGGTACACAAATATACACACGGTCGTGCACATGCACATGCGGAAACACGCAGACATGCACAAGCACACATATGAGGTGACACAGAGACACAAATGCACACCCAGTTATGGGGATCAAGTGGAACAATGTTCCACTTGATATTAGTGGCTATTTAGGTTTGACACTTACATGGCAGACTTCAATTAACAATACAAACTCCACCAGGAGAATTAACAGCTTCATCATGATAAAGCCATCACCATGCAAAAAGTTTTGACCAATATATCAAGTGGAACTAACCAGCACCAAAACTGACCAAATAAAATGGTTAGTTACATGAAGAGTGCGCTACGTTTTTACTTCTGCTCTCTGGTACAGTCTAGCTAATAAGGAAATGGCAGAGGAGAATGGTTCCACTTTAAGGTACTAACAAATCTATGATTAAAATTCTATCAAACTAATTTTACCCAGACTTTTATCCAACTTCCATTTAACTTCAAATTGATTGAGACATAAAAAAAAAAATCAAGTCTCTGTGTTTCCACTTTTTTAGAGAAAGTAAATCAATAGTCCTTTCTAAGATGAAAGAGCATTAGCTCATACACAAGCAGCCTTATACCCCGGCCAACTCAGCAGCTTAGCTCATTAACATAATTTAGACTTCAATTGTAAAAGATGCAGTATCCCAACACCATGTGACAAGTTTTACCTTCATGACGCATGTTGCATAAATGAAGTTTAAAAGGGTTTCAGATGTTTATGTGTCATGCTGAAGTGACAAAGTTGCTTACATTCCCTAATCACTTATTATGAGCTCAGCCTTTACACTGGCTAAATTGTTGAGTTTACAGATGAGTTTATCTGTAATATAAACTGCACAAGTACTGCAGTTATGACCACTTTGTGTAATGTTGTTCAGGCTTCGTACCATGTAGGCCTGATCCAAAGCCTGTTTCCTGTAGTCCAACTCCTCCTCAAGGAATCCCTTCTGCTTACTGAACAGCTCCTATAATAACATGCAATGTCAGAAAAGTAAATAACAATTTAAATAATACATAAACCAAAACTTTTGCAGCCTGGATAGGCAATTTGATGTCAGAAAAACAAGGAATTCAATTTGTAAAAGGTTTTCTGACATCAATTTCTCACCTTGTCATTTTCCAGGTCGATCATCTTTTGAGTGAGGGCAGCTTCGGTACTATCAATCTGCTTTAACCACTACACAGGCAGACAGAGACACGAAAACATTAACTTTTTACAAGTTTCTTCATTTATGTCTGGTGAAAATATCTAAATTGCAGTTATTATATAGAAATAAAAGATTTAACAGCTGCCATGTCTGTCCAATGTCCCAGCACACATGAGAACCAAAGACGCTTTTGTTTACCTTTTCACAGAGTGAGATCACAGTTCCTGCCTGGATCACCGCCACCTGCTCCTCATTTCTGAGATTCTAATGAACCAAAGGTAATTTTATCAGAAATAATTTCACTTCATGAATTGAAAAGATGAGTTTTATTAATCCAATAGCTTGATAAAACTAACCCCATTGTCCCCCAGAATATCCAGCTTCTTCATCAGCTCAGGAATGATCACATCCTGCATGGAAGTAAAAACCAATGAGGACACAGTATTACTATCCTGTTAGTGAGCATTAAAGTAGACAGGTTGGTTTTTATCAGGTGCTTTTACCTTGACTCCCTCCTGGTGGCAGTAAATCTGCAGAGCACTGCTACTGTTTTCAGGAAACGCAGACATGTGGAGGTTGAGGGCAGGAGATCTGCGCTCCCTCTCCTACAAGAACATGCATCATGTTAAAACTTAACATACAGGAAGTCTGTTGTAGTGTACTAATTTATCTTTAAAATTATAGTGGTGAGCTGTGATCGAATTTAAATGACTGATACTGACAGTAAATAACTGTATGCAAGTGAAATGGAAGGGAATGAGGATTTACTTACATGACACTGAAAATATTGTTCAGGATCTGCCAAAACGAGGGAGGTGAAAACCCAAAGAATTCATAGGGACAAACAAATAGACAGGGAAACATGCTACAACTCAAAACTGAGAATGGGATTGATCATTTTCAAACATGGAGACAGAAGTGCAACACAAATAAACTAGGAAATAATAGGTGTAGTGGTGCCCTTATATTTAGCAGTGTATAAATTACAAACCTCAGAAAAATTCATTGAAATTATTTACTTAATTCCCACTTGTATCTTAGAGAAATGTACATAAATAGAGGCATGCAAAAAATGACAAAATGAGCTTGAAATGGACAGTGAACTTAAATATATTTTTATTTAGTCAAAAATTCTATTCATTTTCACACGTTTATAAAAAAAAAAAAAAAAGAGAATCCAGTTCAGTGAAGGGTCATGCACACAGCTGCCATGCAAAACCAGGAAACATGAACATACAACAAGGAACAATGAAGAAAGGAACATTCTGTGTCTGAGAACACGTATGTCTGTCTGGTGGGTCACTGTATGTAGGTTTTGCATCTGGAGCTGAGGCTGTTGTTGTCGCCTCCTGGTGACAGTTTGATGCTGGTACAGTCTCTTACTTCCAGTTCCAGTACTCTGAATTCCAGCAGCTCATTCTGGTCCCGAGCATCCTGAACCTCAGCCTGCAGCCGCAACTCTGTCTGCTGCAATGCACACATCTACAGACACACACCCCAGATATGGTATAAAATTTGTTTTCATACAATTTAACAATTATAAAATGCTGGCACTGAATGATTACTATAACACAGCCACACACATGTACCATCTGGTATTAATTTCACCATCAGTTTTATCAAGCAAGGCTTTAAGGCTTTTTATGCTTTAAAATGTATTGAAGCAAAAAGATTAAAAATATTAATGTCCAATTTTGATATATCTTTCTATAGCACTAAATATTTTGATATTATTCAAAAATATAAAAGAGGTGCCACCATTCTTCTTTTAAAAAAGCCTGAACCCCAACAGTCTGAGAGTCCCATTTTGCATATTGGTAACCGCAGAAACAGCCACATGCAGAAGATTAACAAAACTGCATTCTGCATCACATCCAATCTTGGAACAAAACTAATCTTAATATAAAACATCTAATGTTAGGGAAAAAAAATAGCATAAGCAGAAAAATGTACCTTCTCATGCAGTTCTTGGTTTGTCCTGATCAAGTATTGCTTCTCCTCCACCCACTTTGAATCCTGCCATGACAACCAAACACACCATCAGCAAGAAATGACACTGGAAGCAAGGGGAAGGAAGAGATCCCCAGTGACAATGCAATGAACAAAGCTGTCAGCAAAATAACCAACCAAACCCAAACTAACAATCATGTCAAAAAATTCAAAGCGATGCATGCAAATGCATGACAGACACAAAAAGACAAAAGGAGAGGGTCAGTGGCACAAGTTTATTGATCGAGGCAAATACAGCCTGTTGTAACAGGGACAACAGAGCTGCAGTCACAATCCACAACAGTTTACAGTAACGGGATGAACAGAAGGCAATGAGAGATGAAAAATAGCAGAGAAGCAAATCAGAATAACAGAGCTGCATTGAGCCACAAAAGCAGCATGCAGTGACACACACATATCTCTACAACTTTAAATGGAGAACTGGTATGTAGTCAGGTTTTTTTTTTTTCCAAGCTTGTCATAATATTTAAATATGGGAAAATTAAGGGGTTCTAGCTTTATTAAAACTTAAAGGCTTGTATTTTCTTTCATTGTGATTTTTACATAAACAAAATGAATTAAATATGTAATTTTTTCATATTTAAAAATATTGACATAAAGATTTTCTACACTCATTTATTTCATACACAGTTCAAACCTTCTCTCTGTTGGCAGCAGCACAGACACCCACCAAAAGTAAAGACAGAAGTGGTAACAGAGCATGCAGTCACAGAGCAGTGAGGTCACACATGCAGGAAGTGACATCACAGGATTCTGCGGTAGACCTGGTCAGCATAGCGCCATCCCAGGAGCAGAGCAGCCAGACAGACATGCAGGAGGGCCAATAAGAGCAGGACCAGCGAGCTCCTGTCCCCATCCCCTGTCTTTATTACCTGCCCCCTCTCAGCCAGAGCCTTCTCCAGGTCAACAATCTTGGCCTGACAGCTGCTCAGTTCCATCTGCAGCTGCTCACGTGTCTGCAGGAAAGAAATGAAAAACAAAAACAACAGATATTTTCATGGCTCCACAAGGATATTCATACCAAATATCAAAGTAAGCTGTGGTTTTGGGAAAAACAGATACAAACCCTGGCCTCCCTCTCAGCATCCAAAGAGCCTCCAGTCTGCTCCTGCAAGAGGGCATAGGCCCGCTGAAGGGCCTGATACTCTCTAGTGAGCTGACGGAAACGAAGCTCTGACTCCTCACGGGAAACACTCTGTTTTCAAAGAGAAGCAGAGTAACAATGACACACTTCACCTTCACTTACTCATTACGTCTTTTTCAAGTCAATCCTTTATGTTTCTGCTGTTAACACGTCAGAAAATAGTTCTTACCTCTTCCAAATCCTCCTCAGGAGTGGCAGGGGTGCGGTCTGTGAGGTCCGTGTTATAGGAGGTCAGCGATGAAGTTTCAGAGTCTACTGACTCCTCATCAAATCCAAAATATGTCTCCACAACATGCCTCTGTAAATATGGGCAGAGGAAAAAAACCAAAGATATATAAACATATGTTAGGTCAACACATTGAAACATTCATTCTTTTATACAGGAATGGTAATTCTCAATATTTCGTCAAACCCAAGCAACATTCTGTCATTTAGCTTATTTGCAAATAAAGTAACTGCATATTTTTCCCCATCTTCTTTCTTGTCGTTAACATTTCCAAATCCCACAGAGTCCTTACCATCATGTTTATAAGTCATCTCCTGGCAACCAGAGAAATAAAGGCAGACCAGGGCACACAGACAAATGAAGGAGGAGAAATAGAGAATAAGGAGGAGGTACTCTGTCATGTCTGAAAACAAAAACACCAATGTTGAACTGAAAAAAAGTCCTGAAAATCTCTCTTTAATTTCCTGCACTGCAGCAGATAATCTACAAGGTGCAATGCTGGCCTTCAGTAATGTCCGAAACGTAAGTTTGCTTTCTCTTGTACCACCAAAAGGAAAAGCAGACAATAAAGCTTCTGGTTTCAAAAAGATTACGTCTGTCAAAACACAGAGCGCTAGCTGCTGGGTTTTGTCTTCCTCTTTATGCTCCTGCCTTTAATTCCCAAGAAGACCAACAAGTTTCCAGATGCAGGTCCAAAAGCCAAGCTACTGTACCAAACTCCAGATGGAGAGCTGGAATAAAATATAAGTCATGTACCTACAAACTCCTCCTCTTAACATCACAGACTCTATAATGTCCCCTGACACTTTATCTCAAACATGCCCACTCAAATGAACACACGCCACAGCAATTATTTTTTCCCCAAACTCTGTCACCTCATCCAATTACATATCATCTTCTATCTGCACTCTTCATACACACGCAAGATAGAAAAATTAAATTAATAGCTAAAAAGGAAAAGAAAAATACAACAGGCTTCACACCAGCTGCAGTCTTTGGGGCATTTGTTTTAATTGTCCGACAACAACACTGAAAACACAGAAAATATTTATATACAGAGGAAAAAAATGTTTTTCAGCTAACTGAGGAAATTGTTCATGCCAGAGTAGAGCGTGTCATCTTCCTGTCACCATTGCCCCCTGAGTCCAATTAAAAACAAGCCCACACAATCAACATAAGACAATACTTAAGGACCCGATCAACCACAGATAGGGAAGGTGCTTGGTTACACACCACTGGATAAACAGATGTGGTAAAAGACTCAGCACTTACTTTTGGCAGCTTAGCAGGTTTCCTTCTGTTTTTCTTGCTGATCACCAATCGATCACGTTCCTGAAGGCAAACACAGTCTCAAATTTTCAAGTTTTGACATACATACATACATATACA
>NC_136610.1:25280547-25361746 GCF_933228915.1 Telmatherina bonti | reverse complement strand
AAAACCAAAATCTTTATTGTCACCTACATCTGGCTGAACTAGGGTTATACAACAAAAATATGAATGAAGTGAGACATATCAGAGTGGGGGGGACTGGTATCTCACCATTTCTGCATTCTCACGACTCAAGTTCTTGAGTTTTTCCTCCATGCGCTGTAATGTTTGCAAAAGGTCATCATTTTTCTTTGACAGCCTCTTATTTTTCTCAAACATGGGCTTCATCTGGCTCTCCGCTTCTCGCACCCGCTTCAGCTGAACAGAGGAAGGAAACAGGAAGAGGAAACATGTAATCTTAAGTCTTGACCTTTGGTAACAAAGAATTTCCAGATAATGCAGAAGATGTATGCTCACGGCTTAATGTTTAATACACCTTTCAAAACGATGCGTCTTCATTTTTATGCGCAAGTTTGTGCTATTTATTAAATAGTGTGTACAATTTGTATTGTAAGCATTATGATCAATGTTGTGTTAATATTTGTATACTCCTCACTAGTTCATTCCTCTCATCTGCCAGCAGTGCATTTCTGTCCTCCAGCTTCCTTATGACCGAGTGGAGTTCTGCGATCTTCAGCTGAAACCTCCTCATGTCACGCTCCTCCACCTCCTGTTGGGCAGGGGGGAGAGGAGAGGAGGAGGAAGACATAAACTAAAAAGGATAACATGCAGGCAGGTCATGGAGATGGATGGAAAAGAGGAGGATGGAAGACAAGTTGATGTTTAAAGAGTGGACGTGGACGTGCAAGACATACAGGAATCATGTTCTAAACATGAACAACGTTCCTCTGTGTCATCAGGTGAAGAAAGTGTACTCAACAGGCTGAAGTAGCCCTTTAATATTAACTCTGTGTGGTTGGGATCATTCGATAAAAAACTTCAAAAGATAATACTCAGTTTTACTTTCAGAGATATCAGAAATACGCAAACTCCACTGTTCCTGTTTGACAATGAGTGTCAGAACCCACGTACCTGCTCAATACACACATTGCATTGTTTGTTTTACATCCATTTCTAGGTGTTATGATTCTTCAACTATTTTTACTAGATACTTGTAGTACTTTGTATTCTTTGTATGAAATGAACACAACAGAGTATTTAAAAATAAAATAAGGAAAGGAAAACGCATCAGCCATCCAAATAATAAGGAACTAAAATATCAATGTACACACATTTACATCTTGAATTTGGTCTTGATTCAGCACTTGAAATGTGTGTGTTTAAGAGCTCATGTGCTTCAAAGTGCATAGAGGTATTTTCACGCACATACACAGATATCTGTATATGTATATGTCTGTGTGTACCTGATTGTTGAGCAGGTCTTGGTTTTCTCCCAGTCCAGGCACCGCTTCCCTCTTGGGGCTGCCGTGGTTGTGTCGCTCAGCCTCTCGCACCTGACCCAGCTGCTCATCCAAGGCTTCCTTCTGGAGCTGAAGTTTCTGGGCATAGCCAGCCTGCATCCCCAGCTCCCTCTCCAGGGCGCATACCACCCGGTCCTTTGCCTTCAACTCATCCATCTACAGGAGGGGAGGACAGGGAAAGGATGTACTGAGTGAGTGAATCAAAGTTTGATCAAATTCAATATTTTTAATCACATTGATACCTTTAAAACTATTTGTGATAATGCAGAGTGCAGATTTCTGAAACCTGGTTTGTTCACCAGTGTACTGTATGGTATAAATAAGTACAATGTCAAATTAAAAATTTGACTTCAGTTTCAAGATTGTTTACATCTTCACTTTCAAAAACACTTTCCTTTGATGACCAAGAGACTTAGATTTTAAACATTGTGCTTCAGCTGTGATTAATTTAAGGAGCTTTCTTCCTGCTTGGAATTCATGCAATTCTCTCTGGCATTGTTGCCACTTCTGCTTCCATCCGTATTTTGTTCTTCAACACCGGTATTTCCTGCATCTCCTGCTCTTTATCTGTCAACTGAGCGTCATTATTTTAGATTCCTCGCTCAAACATTCCTTAACTAACAATAATGCCAGTTATTTTTGTGGGCCTGTTTGCACTTAGGTTAATGAGTAACTCAAGAAATCATACAGGCTTTTTTTTATGCCTGATAAGCACCACATGGTAAATATCAATTCCCAACATACACTGCAGCAGTTAGCCTCTAACCTCCATAAAACATCAGTGAGATAGGATCTGAGCAGCAGCTAAACTTCAGGAACTGGAAAACAGATGTTGACATACAAGGACTCTTTGTGATATTACATTGCAGTCATGACCGACGTGGACATTAAACTGATTTGCTGGGTTTGAACTAAGCCACGACATCACTACATGGATCATGGAAGTTTAAGATTTACATATTCATTAAAGAGTACCTTTACTAATTAAATACTTAAAGTAATTTTATTTCACCAAGATTAATATTGCAATTTGTTGATTGTTTTGTTAAACAGATCTGCCACATTGATACCTGAAAATTTTACCTGGCTTACCTAGTAAAATAACTTTTAGGAAAGATTTTGTTGTCCTGTTTGGGCTTTTGTGGGTTTAGTTTGAATGTTCTCCATGTGCGGTTTTCTGTCAAGTTCCTCTCACAGTCTAAAAACAAGTCTGTATGGTTTACTGGTGATTGTAGACCAGCACGTGTGCACGCATGTATTCAATTGTCTGGCTTTTCCTGCGTTTGCCCTGAGCACTGTCACCCGTAAGACTGAAAAAGCTCCAGCCTTCACCGTCCTCAAAGGATAAAAGATGTATGGCTAGTAGATAAATGGAACTTCTAAAAAATATCATGGAGTCTTAAGTACAAAGTGTATAGTATAGTTTATTTAGTAAAATTTATGTAAATATAAATACACTGCTCAAATAAATAAAGGGAAAACTAAAGTAAAACACAGTAAATCTGAATGAAAGAAATATTATTAAATACTTTGTTCTTTCCATAGCTGAATATGCTGACAGCAAAAAACAATATCAATGAAAATCAAACGTATCAATCCATGGAGGTCTGGAGTTTTACTCAAAATTAAAGTAAAAAAACACACTACAGGCTGATCCAACTTTGATGTAATGTCCTTTAAACAAGTCAAAATGAGGCTCAGTAGTGTGTGTTTGCTCCCCGTGCCTGTGTGACCTCCCTCACAACGTCTGGGCATGCTCCTGATGAGGCGGCGGATGTTCTCCTGAAGGATCTCCTCCCAGACCTGGACTAAAGCATCCGCCAACTCCTGGACAGTCTGTGGTGCAAATTGGCGTTGGTGGATGGAGCGAGACATGATGTCCCAGATGTGCTCAGTTGAATTCAGGTCTGGGGAACGGGGGGGCCAGTCCATAACATCAATGCCTTCATGTTGCAGGAACTGCTGACACAATCCAGCCACATGAGGTCTAGCATTGTCTTGCATTTAGAGGAACCCAGGGCCAACCACACCAGCATATGGTCCCACAAGGGCTCTGAGGATCTCATCTCGGTACCTAATGGCAGTCAGGCTACCTCTGGCGAGCACATGGAGGGCTGTGTGTCCCTCCAAAGAAATGCCTCCACACACCATTACTGACCCACTGCCAAACTGGTCATGCTGGAGGATGTTGCAGACAGTAGAATGTTCTCCACAGTGTTTCCAGACTCTGTCACGTCTGTCACATGTCCTCAGTGTGAACCTGCTTTCATCTGGGAAGAGCACAGGGTGCCAGTGGAGAATTTGCCAATCCTGGTGTTTTCTGGCAAATGCCAAACGTCCTGCATGGTGTTGGGCTGTTAGCACAACCCCCACCTGTGGACGTCGGGCCCTCATATCACCCTCATGGAGTCTGTTTCTGACTGTTTGAGCAGACACATGCAAATTTGTGGTCTGCTGGAACTCATTTTGCAGGACTCTGGCAGTGCTCCTCCTGTTCCTCCTCCACGTCTCCTGATGTACTGGCCTGTCTCCTGGTAGCGCCTCCATGCTCTGGACACTACGCTGACAGACACAGCAAACCTTCTTGCCACAGCTTGCATTGATGTGCCATCCCGGATGAGCTGCACTACCTGAGCCCCTAGTGTGGGTTTTAGACATGCTACCTCTGAAGTGAAAGCACCACCAGCATTCAAAAGTGTCCAAACCAGAAAGCATCGGAACGGAGAAGTGGTCTGTGGTCACCACCTGCAGAACCACTCCTTTATTGGGTGTGTCTTGCCAATTGCCTATAATTTTCATCTGTTGTCTATTCCATTTGCACAACAGCATGTGAAATTGATTGTCAATCAGTGTTGCTTCCTAAGTGGACAATTCGATTTCACAGAAGTGTAGTTGACTTGGAGTTACATTGTGTTGTCTAAGTTTTTTTTTTTTTTTTTAGCAATATATATATATATATATATATATATATATATATATATATATATATATATATATATAGAGAGAGAGAGAGAGAGAGAGAGAGAGAGAGAGAGAGAGAGAGAGAGAGAGAGAGAGAGAGAGAGAGAGAGAGAGAGAGAGAGAGAAAGCCACACATGACGTCAGTAGACTATGCTATCCTGGCTTTATGAAGTCTTACCAGTCGCCGGATATCTTTCTCACAGTCTCGTTTAATGCGATGCACCTCATCCTGGTGCTGTTGGTAGGCTGTGCGGAGATCAGCTGCTTTGGCTTTATCAGCTTGAAGAGCATTTGCCAGCGCCTCCTCAGCCTGCTTTCTACCTATTTTCTGCTCCTGAATCTGAAATGAAGACATGTGCACACACAATTATATAAAGACAACAACAAAAAAACCAACATAAGTAACGTGGAATTCATGTTTTTGCCAGTACATATCATCCTATATAAAACAACATTAATGGTGCATGCTGTTTGTCTGGGAAGGCTACAGTGAAACAATAGCTTGGCAACAGACCTTTCCACCCTGCTTCCTGTTTTTCAGCAGCAAATTTACAAAGGTGTAGTTCAGCATGAATCTAGTCATATGCACACACAGCATGATTTACTTATTCAAAAGGAAAAAGTGTCTTCATAATAGCAACCCAAAGTTACTCTCGAAAACATCTGGTTTTCAATCATCCAGTTATTTTATGTGAACTTAAATCTAATGTAAATGTCAGAAAATGATTTCCTGAAGTACATGCAGAATAAAGACATAAGAAGCCCTTCCATCACTCATACCCATGATAAAACTTACCTCCTGCTGTAACTTTAGTCTCTCCCCATCAAAAGCTCTCCTAGCCTCCTCCCGAGCCTCTCCAAGCAGAGCATTTTTGAGCTTGTCAGCTGCCCCATCTCTCAGAGCGTTGACAAGACCCTGAAGTCTCTGCACCTCTGTATCCCGGATCTTGATGGCACGGGCCAGCTCAGCTTCATGTTGCCGTGCCAGGGTCTCACGGGCAGCTGTGATCTCACGCAGCTTTTCTTCATGGAGCTTGGCACGCAGGTCAGTAAGGGCTACAGCATGCTTGTGTTGTTCAAGCTCACGAGCCTGCCGCTGCTCCTGGAGACGTTCACGGAGCTTACAGACCTGAATGTAGACCATGCAAAAAAAAAAAAAAAGGCCATTGATGTTGAGTGAGCATCAATATAAAGTATCTATATACACTTGTAGTTTAGCAGCACATAGACAGCATTAAGGAGACAAGCCTGAAAACTATAGAATAAATAAAATGTTGACTGTCCATGTGGTAATAAAAATATGTACATCATTAAGTATTAGAAGGCTTTATTAATGAGAAACATTTTTATAAAGTTCTTTACTCACAACCCAACTTAATATACTCCATAGAACTGTATTTTTGCATCAGTAAGATAATACCGTGATCAGTTTTCCCAGCTCCTATCACAGATATGACCACTTTAAAGGTATACTTGAACAAATTATGTGTAACTAACACGTATAATCACCTAAAATCTTCCTTACACTCCTCCCTTTTTCTGTTTTGATTAAATTCTGAGTACCTGACTATGCTTCCTCTTATGAGGTAATCAGTATTGTGCTTAAATCTTCTACTTCTAACCCTTCCTTCTCACCTTGCCACGTTCCTGCTGCAGCTCAATCTGAATGTCCATGAGTCTGCTCCGAAGTTCCTCATTGGTGGCCTGCGCCGAATCAGCCATCACCTCTGTTTTCTCCGGCTTCCTTCCCTTCTTAGGGGGTTGGGCCGATGGGGGTATGGTTGATGACATAGCACTTTAACTGTCCTGCTAGGACAGACATGGAGGGCACGATGTGGCAAAACAGAGGAGAGTGTCAGTCGCTTCTCCTCCTCCCTCTAAGTACCTGCAGCATCATCATGGCCACATTAACATCTACATCATGGTTGTTGGAATTTTCTGTTTGAGAGAGAAAGACACAGAGAGAGAAGATAGGTGAGTCAGTGTTTAAAAACTGGGTTATTTCTAGCGGGGGGCACGTCACATGACTAACCACAGCCTGGGAAAACAGGCTATTTTGAGAATAGAAATTTACACTCTCCTCTGTCACCCTCTCCCATTTATATTCACATAAGCCATCTATCATCATTCTCTCTAACTCCCTGGGCTGCATTTAGAGGGTCCATAGTGCATGAAAAGGTGTCTGGCCACCATAGTTTCCATTTCTTCTCAGTAGAATATCTCCAGGTCGGTCTTTATTGTTTTTTTACTAAAAAGAAAAAAAACTTAAAGAACATCTTTCAGTTTGACAAGTTTTGACACTTCTCTGTCAAGCAATCCTTATCGTCTGTTTTAATGCAGACTTCAAGCATTTTCTTTCCAATATGACTTAGTATGAAATCTAAATCAACCATTTTTTACATTTTTACGTGCACAAAATTTCTTCAGTTGGGTTACGGTTGTAATCGGACTCATACAGTTCGTCTGATCATGATGTCCATTTACATTTGACTGGAATAAATCATCTTGGCATACGAAGATTAGCACCACTGTCTGACATTCTGGAAAGAATAGTAGAAGAACAAAATGTAATATCAGGTGTAAACGAGCAACAGTGCGTGGACATATTTATGTACCAATTTCAGTTTCTCTCCTCTTTATAATTTCAAATTCCTTTAAAATATCGAGCAACGCATTTCTGTCACATACCGATCAGTTGTTTTGCTCTTGCCATGTCTTCCACTAGATGCAACTTTACTAAGTACAGCAAACTGTGCAAAAAAAAAAAATGTGGCGGAAGTAACATGCAGGTGCAGCCCAAACAATTTCTACTGGACATTTGCAATATTTGTTTTCACACATTCAGAACAATTGGCAAAACCCACTCATCTTATCAAAGCAAAATTTTAAAACAAAACAAATCTTACCATTGGTAAGTTCACATAAGGTTTTTTTTTATTGCAATCAGGGTTTTAATGTAAATCCTTATGAGCATGTCAATAAGGCTGCTGGCAGTTTGCTATGACTGTGTCCCAGCTAAAGGTCATTGATTTGGGCTTTTTATTGTTGTTGTTGTTATTCTTTCCCCTTATTTAATGCATAAATTTTTACAAACTTTCTTTATATTTTTGTTCACAACTGCTGTACAATTTACTGCCTAGGCACTTATATTTCAATGTCTAAATTCTTATTTATTACATCACAAAATGGTAATCCTGTCAAGAGTAATTCAGTCAAACATGCTGTTTTGTTGTTGGTTTTAAAAGTAAAACATTTATTTTTTATTATTTTTCATTATGCATTTATTTCAGTTATGTTTGAGTTGGGAAATTTCCAGCTACTGCTGAAATCCGCTTAACCGGTATAATACACAGATTTTCATTTGTGCAGACAGAAACGACCCAGAGTTAATATCTTCAGACTAAAAAGACATTTCCAGTTGTTTTTTCTTTTTTGTTCACTTCTAATTCTTTACATCATTATTTATGGATTCATTATACCAACCATTCTGGAATCAATAAAACTTTTTAAAGCAAAACGATTTCGGACATTTGTGCATTTTCCTTTTTTGAAAAAATAAAAAATCACAATGTATCATAAATTGCAGAAAAAAAATATATTGGAAAGTCATTTTTTCCAACAATGCACTGGCTCCTGTCAAATGCATTACTCTTTCAGGTAGAAATATCTTGAGTCAACTCACTCGCTGACACCATGCAGAAGCTGTATGCATTTTTGTTATTTTAACCTTCTAATACATCTGTTAGCACCAAAGACAATATAAAAAAAGATGGATGTAGCCTCCGTGACGTTACCCATAGGTTTCTGAAGAGCTGAATTGAAGCTCGGTGGGCGGTTCCTACGATCGCCATCTTGGCAGGGGCGAGCGTGTCGTCTTTCAAATACAAATATGGGGAAAGAGGTGGAGCTGAAAGGTGGGCTGTGAGCATCATGGTGGATGATTGATATCAAGCAAACTCCAAGCAGCCTGTAGCAAAGAGCTTACCGAGCTAACTCATAGATAATAGGAGCTAACCAGCTAACGGAGGTAAACGGGCTAAAGCTAAGTCTTGTTGTAAACTCTGGTTGTAAACATGTTTATTTCTACTGTGAAGTTGGTCTTTTTAACATGGGAGTCTATGGGGATTGTGGTGGAAAATACTCTGGTCTTGAGAAGTTGTAATACATCTAAGAGTCAACTGTCTTCTTACAATGAACATTTTATTATAAACTAATACAAGCACACGCTGGAGCTTGGAGAGAGAACTCTCTCTGCAGATGCTGAAGTAACACCCGATTATAAACCATGCTTAACTCCTCCTAGTAGCTGGGCAGAGCATATGAAACAATCATTCTCTCCTCCGAAGCTAAACTGAGCTCACTAAGCATCAATCACTCACTATATTACTTTATTACCTTTAACCTCTAACCTTTAGACAACTGGTCAACCAAGCAGTTGACAAAAACAGATGCCCTGCAGGAAACTCTTCCTGTCTCAGACTTTGTCTGCACATTCCAGGCAAGGATCATATAACTTAAAGAAAGCTTTGTGCATAGACACAAAACACAGCAGGATCACAGCAAATCAATGCATATATGTCTAATACTTAATACAAACCAAACTCATAACAATTTTCCCCAACACACTCCCTCCTCTTGGTCCTACAGGACCAACAATAAGAAGAGAAATTGTTATCAGAACGCAAAAATACATACAGAAGACAACATTCTCAAAACATCAGGAGCCTCATGCCTATAAGGTTGTAAAAGAATCTTTCAGAAATTACAATAGTGAGGAGCCATTTGCTTCAGCTTCAAAATCTGAGTCTAACAATAAATGTTTCTCAAATGTTGCTTGAGAGCGAAGGCTGGTCTTCAGGCGTGAGAGTAGACTATCTCACTTACCCACACAACCACAGGGATTATTCTGCCCTTTGTTGGGTGGTGCGTTATTCTTCTGTAATTTCAGACTGAAGCGCTTCAGGAGGTACAAGCAATCTGTAGTGCCAAGCAGCTCACTCTGCGACCTTTACCGCTGTCTGGGTCGTCAGGAAAACCTGAAATGGCCTAAACCATCGATGTTGGTTCCAGCGCTGATGTTTAAAGCTTCTTATCAGGACAAAATCTCCCGGCTGAAGTGAATAGAGCTGCGTAGATGCTGATTCATGAAGGGCAGCTTTCACCTGTGTGCAAATGCCTGAAAAGGGTTCTTATGAGGTTAGGACAGTATGTTAAAACATTACTTTCACACAGAGCTGTGTCTGAACAGGCAGCCTTGGAAGGAACCATGCCCACTTGGGTGAGGGTCCTGCAAAAAGAATCACAAAAAAGCCCATGTTTCCATGTTACGCATGCGCATGTACATCAGAACCAGAAAAATTACTTTTGGTCCAAGGAAGACCTGAAAAGAGAGCCAGAAGGAAATTTCCCCGTCTGCAACCTGTGGGAGGAAAACATTCAGGAAAATGGCATCCAGAAAGTCATTCATAAGAGAGCGCCAAAACATGGACTTGTTTTCAGCTAAAGAGTAAGCTCAAGTAAGCATGAGAACTGAGACGGGAGAGCTGCAGCCTCTCTGTCACAGTCAGAGCAAACAGCATCAAAAGGAAAATCAAGTCAGGGTCAACTAAAGGTCGGTCAGGGGCCAGGCCTGGGGGGTGCAGAGGATAGTCAGTTTAAGCTAAACAGTCATGGAGTAAAACATGAACAATACAAAGCAACAGTTAGGGCCACTCATTTATCTGGTAGGTAAGCATTCAAAGTAACCAAATTCATTTAATTACTTATTGCAAAGTTCCTATCAGGTCGTCTCATCTTAACCAACAACCAGAAAAAATCCTCTAGTACTGCATAGCAGAACATGTGTCAAACTGGACTCCCAGCAGTCTGACCAACACTTATCCATGCTGGAATCTCCTTTCTGATTTACTGCTCGTGTTGTTTATGTCATGTCTGCTAAATGACAGAAGCAGAACCACACTGAAGAATCTCTGCATATATTAAATAAAGCTCATTCAGAACTGTTGATTTAATCAGTAATGTAGTCTAGTTTAGTCTCATGTCTCTCAGACTCCAACAGACCCATTCAGGAGCAACACACACAAAACTGAGATCATAATAAGACTGGCTTTCTATTCCAAATATATTGTAAACATAAGCATAAGCATAAAGCAACAAGATGTAAACCCATCTTTAACAGCTGGACTTCAGGTACTGAACAGCCAGAGACCTTCAGGTCATAATAAAGCTGTTTGTTTTCTATCTACATTTGAACTTAAGCAGCATTTAGAAACAAACTTCTAATACTGATGGTAAAGCTGTTTTCATCTACAACAACACGACGCACACATGCACGTGCACACACCCACAGCAGCACTTCTTCCTTAATGATTTTAATGCAAAGAAAAGGCCAAGGCTAACTGTTTAGCATAGTTAGCTTAACTTTGGAAGTATCAATACTGTTACAAATAATCTGCCTCATATTCATGTTATTTTGAGGACATACAGGGCTTAAATGACTTGTTTGTTATTTTTATTAAGCGTGTTAACTAAGAGACTGGTCTGTTTACTGGCAGCCATCGCAAGAGTTGGTTCTACTCTTTAAACAAAAATCATCTGATGTGTATTTTAACCACTGAGCATGTCTGCTTTAATTCAAAATAATGAATTCAGATTAGGGATAAAACACCAGCTGTCAGCAAATAAAACACGGAGATTGTTGTACCTGTGTTGCATTCGCTGAAGTCGGGAAATTACAAAGCTACCTTCTTATTTAATGTCATATAGCGGCTTATTTTTTCTCTTTTGACATCTATTCTGTCTCAAACATTAAAAACTTAGTATTCATCACTTTTTTTTTTTTTTTTTTTTTTTTTGAAAAGGCGGCAGAATTTGACACCTTTATTTTGTTTTTTATAAGGCACAGCGTGCCAGAAGTCGACTAGTCTGTATGAACTGTTCAGCTTCCCTGCAGCAGAGCAGAGATGTCTGTGTCATTGTTCAGTTGCAGAAGTCTGCAGGAATGCAAAATTTTATGCATGCTCATAAATGTGGTATAAAGCTAAGCAGAAACAGTGAGTAAATGTTTGGTTGTAGGGCCTCATTTATTGGCCTGGCCTTGTGGATAATCATTCAGCTCGTATCACTCGATCTGCTCAGGAGTCAGACGCACCACAGCCACCATGCTCTCCTCCAATCAGCATACAATCAGAAATTCATGCCAGGAAGTGCCCGACACATGTTCATCAAAGCTTCCTGGTAGATAAATCAGATTCATATGTGTAATTAATTAAGAGTAACATGTAAAGGATCAGAAAGTAGGCAAAAGTTCAAGGAAGGAGATCCAGGTTTTCCACAGAGAACTGAGTGAACCCAACAGTCTTTCTGACAGAATCAGGGTGCAGCTTATTCCAGAAAACATCATCTGACTCTGTAGTCGGGGTGGGATTTGTGCTGAAAATCCCACAACTGAAACACAGTCTGAGGACAAGGAGGACCCATCACCTCCAGAGGTCAAAGGTGAAAATCCAGCTCAAATGTCCCCCATAGGAGCCATATCCACACTGTTCACAGTCACAACCAACAGGGCTCTGCCAGACCCTCTGGTTCTGGGATCCCCAGGCCCCATCAGCAGCGGCCGGGTCCATGCAGCCACATCTGCATATCAGGTTCTGCTCCAGGACTTAGAGCTGACACAGAAGGGAGGTGGAATGATGCTGTAGGTTGTAGGGACCGTTTCTGCTCCAGTCTCCTGACTGACCACGCGTGACACCCAGAACTCTACGGTGACCCGGATCAAGAACTCACTCTCCCCCAGCCCCTCCTCTGAATCCCCTCAGGCAGGACAGACAATTTTAGGACCCTGTGGACCAAGCTGCATGCTGACAAGGGTTTAGAAGGGAAAGCTGCAATGTGTCCAACACCATACAGCAGACGAGCTTTTGAGACTGAACCATTTGGTCATGTGGTGTATTTTCTTCTCCAGTAAGGGGAAAATAAAGATCATAGCCTCATAATTATAATAGTTTTCTTCTGAATCCTGAGGCAAACATATTATGTGGACCATGTTCTGTGCTGTGAACATCATGTAACTTGAACATTACATTGTAATTGTGTGTGTGAGACTATATTATCAGTGGATTCATAACTCAGTTCTCTCCTGGGAAAGCTGAACATGATCTTGCTAAGAAGATACACTTGTTCTGAGAACTTCTCTTCTTGCCGTTCGCTCACATTTAGCTAAAGTGAATTTATTGCAAGAGAAATTTACTCTAGCAAAGTTACGTTGGTTCACCATTCCTATTTTAAGGTCAAGAATTTTCTTTTTTTCCTAACATTATGCTTATTTTCAGCATCCTTCAGCTGCATTATTTATTTCCAGTTTATCTAGATTTATTTAGACATGCTAGGCATAAATTATTAATTGCAGTAGTAAAGGAATAAAAATCACCTTATGAATGTCTGAAAGGGAACAGACAGAAACCTAAGCTTATTGCCTACACAATGTATAGTAATTTAACATAGTAAGTTCCTAATACTATAAATCACATCTCTCACATTTCTGATTTTTCATTCTTAATATGTTGTTGCTCTTTAAAATGTTCTCAGGTGATAATAAAGAATACTTTTCCTTAGGAAAAGGTTCCACATTCATACAGGGAGTGGCTTTTATGCTCTTATAAAAGCTTTAGGAAGAAAAGCACAAGCAGCTATTTTACACAGGATTTATATGTTTGTTTCTGCCTAACATGCTATGACATCATCTCCTTCAGTGAGCAGAAGGCATTTAATGAACACACTCTTTTCCTCACTTCCTTCTCTCATACATTTTTTGTTGTTTGTTTTTTTTTTTTCTTTGTTTTTTTTTTTTTTCTTACTGCAGTAAATTAGATTTTACACAAACAATTCACTTCAACAGTTGGATGAATGCATGTGAATGGGTCGTGCCCCCACGTTTGTCTACCCCCACACAAGCTTCTAGGCTCTCCTGCGAGAGTCCGGTGTGGCTTCACAAGACGTGGTTTTAATTCTCCACACAATCAGTCCAATCAAGTTTAACACAGGAAATTTTACACAACCACCCCAGTTTCCCCTCACATGAAGACAGAGATTTCAACTTCTTAATGGTGCTGTACATCAACCTCCTACTGCAAAGGAACTAGTTCTGTTTGCAGCGGATGTACACAGAGGGTCAATCCCACACCTTTGTAGAATTATCAGGCAAAACTCTCAATGTCTCCAGAAACCAGCCCACACAGTTTCTTCTCTGTTCCTCCTCACTCAAGATGGCTTTCCTCTCAATTTTCTAACTCAAGGTTGGCCTGGTCTTGCTTCTCGAGCTCACAGGACTTACTGACTAATTTACTGGTCTCGGTCTTGTAACTCACAAGATTTACTGGTCTGGTCTTGCTACGTCTAGCTCACAGCACTTACGACTTGGTCTTGTTACTCACGATTTTTAACTTAAACTTTAACTTAAACTTAACTTAAACTCACAGGATTTTATTTATGACGTCAACCTGATCTCGTCTTAAGTTATTCTCTTATCCCTTGAGTTATTCTTTCGATGAGGAGGTGAGGAGGAGAATCCCTGTCACAATGAGAATAATGAAGACAATTGACCACAAAACAGAAAAATATTGTGATTATTAATTAAGATATTGATTATTAATTTGTGATAAATTTCTAGTAATGTTTGACTCCAGTTTGAGTCTAAAAATTAATATAAATTTAGAATAACACTTCTCACCATTGTCTTTTCACACTGGTTCAGAAGGAGTCCTGGCGTAGTCGACCACGGGTGGGAGAAAGACGTCCTGTCCTCTGAAATTCTCTAATTGAGGTTCTTAGGATGAATCTGTGGATTCAGGTGGCCAACCCGTCTATCCCCAACCTGGGCGGACTGACGCAGGATCCCGAGACGAGCCCCCAAAAACTGTGGTGGAAAATACTCTGGTCTTGAGAAGTTGTAATACATCTAAGAGTCAACTGTCTTCTTACAATGAACATTTTATTATAAACTAATACAAGCACACGCTGGAGCTTGGAGAGAGAACTCTCTCTGCAGATGCTGAAGTAACACCCGATTATAAACCATGCTTAACTCCTCCTAGTAGCTGGGCAGAGCATATGAAACAATCATTCTCTCCTCCGAAGCTAAACTGAGCTCACTAAGCATCAATCACTCACTATATTACTTTATTACCTTTAACCTCTAACCTTTAGACAACTGGTCAACCAAGCAGTTGACAAAAACAGATGCCCTGCAGGAAACTCTTCCTGTCTCAGACTTTGTCTGCACATTCCAGGCAAGGATCATATAACTTAAAGAAAGCTTTGTGCATAGACACAAAACACAGCAGGATCACAGCAAATCAATGCATATATGTCTAATACTTAATACAAACCAAACTCATAACAATTTTCCCCAACAGGATTTGCTCTGTTTTGGAGCCAGCCCCTAGTGGATGAAGGGGGAACTGCAGTTTTATGCATTTCTGCATAGGCTTCACATTTCTGCCTCTCCCTGAGCCGTCACCTTATCGTGGTGGAGGGGTTTGTGCGTCCCGAAGATCCTAGCAGCTATGTTGTCGGGGGCTTTATGCCCCTGGTAGGGTCACCCATGGCAAACAGGTGTCTAGGGGAGGGACCAGACCAAGCACGGCTCATAGACCCCTATGATGACGACCAACCTGAGCATGAATGTTCCCTTGCCCGGACGCGGGTTACCGGGACCCCCCTCTGGAGCCAGGCCTGGAGGCGGGGTACGAGAGCGAGCGTCTGGTGGCCGGGCCTTCGCCCATGGGGCCCGGTCGGGCTCAGCCCGAAAGGGTTACATGGGCCCCACCTCCCGTGGGCTCACCATCTGCGGGAGGAGCCGTAGGGGTCGGGTGCAATGTGAGCTGGGCGGCAGCAAGGGGCGGGGACCCTGGCGGTCCGATCCCCGGCTGCAGAAGCTGGCTCTAGGGACGTGGAACGTCACCTCTCTGGTGGGGAAGGAGCCTGAGCTTGTGCGCGAGGTTGAGCGGTTCCGACTAGATATAGTTGGACTCACCTCGACGCATGGCTTGGGCTCTGGAACCAGTACCCTCGAGAGGGGCTGGACCTTCTTCCACTCTGGAGTTGCTCATGGTGAGAGGCGCCGAGCAGGTGTGGGCATTCTCATCAGCCCCCAGCTTGGTGCCTGCGCGTTGGGGTTTACCCCGGTGGATGAAAGGGTAGTTTCCCTCCGCCTCCGGGTGGGGGGACGGGTCCTGACTGTTGTCTGTGCTTATGCACCGAACAGCAGTTCAGAGTACCCACCCTTTCTGGAGTCCTTGGAGGGAGTGCTGGAGGGTGCTCCTTCTGGGGACTCCATTGTTCTGCTGGGGGACTTCAATGCTCACGTGGGCAATGACAGTGAGACCTGGAGGGGAGTGATTGGGAGGCATGGTCCCCCCCCTCTGAACCCAAATGGTGTTTTGTTATTGGACTTCTGTGCTCGTCATGGATTGTCTATAACGAACACCATGTTCCAGCATAAGAGTGTCCATATGTACACCTGGCATCAGGATTCCCTGGGCCGCAGTTCAATGATCGACTTTGTAGTCGTATCGTCGGACCTGCGGCCACATGCCTTGGACACTCGGGTGAAGAGGGAGGCGGAGCTGTCAACTGATCACCACCTGGTGGTGAGTTGGCTCAGATGGTGGGGGAGGAAGCCGGTCAGAGCTGGCAGGCCCAAACGTGTTGTGAGGGTCTGCTGGGAACGTCTGGCTGAGTCCCCTGTCAGAGCGAGCTTCAACTCCCACCTTCAGCAGAGCTTCGAACATGGTCCGAATGGGCTGTGTTCCGTGCCTCTATTGCTGAGGCGGCCGGCCGGAGCTGTGGCTGTAAGGTAGTTTGTGCCTGTCGTGGCGGTAATCCCAGGACTCGTTGGTGGACACCAGCAGTGAGGGATGCCGTCAAGCTGAAGAAGGAGTCCTATCGGGCCTTCTTGGCCTGTGGGACTCTGGAGGCAGCTGATGGATACCAGCGGGCTAAGCGGCATGCGGCTTCGGCCGTTGTCGAGGCAAAAATTCAGGCATGGGAGGAGTTCGGCGAGGCCATGGAGAAAGACTTCCGGACGGCTTCGAGGAGATTCTGGTCCACCATCCGGCGGCTCAGGAGGGGGAAGCAGTGCTCCATCAATACTGTGTACAGCGGAGGTGGGGAGCTGCTGACCTCAACTCGGGACGTTGTGGGTCGGTGGAGGGAATACTTCGAAGACCTCCTCAATCCTACCAACACGTCTTCCCATGAGGGAGCAGAGCTGGTGGACTCAGGGGTGGACTCTCCTATCTCTGGGGCTGAAGTCGCTGAGGTGGTCAAAAAGCTCCTTGGCGGCAAGGCCCCGGGGGTGGATGAGATCCGCCTGGAGTTCCTTAAGGCTCTGGATGCTGTGGGGCTGTCCTGGCTGACACGCCTCTGCAGCATCGTGTGGACATCGGGGGCAGTACCGCTGGATTGGCAGACTGGGGTGGTGGTCCCCCTTTTTAAGAAGGGGGACCGGAGGGTGTGTTCCAATTACAGGGGAATCACACTCCTCAGCCTCCCTGGTAAGGTCTATTCAGGGGTCCTGGAGAGGAGGGTCCGCCGGATAGTCGAATCCCGGATTGAGGAGGAGCAGTGTGGTTTTCGTCCTGGTTGCGGAACAGTGGACCAGCTCTATACCCTCTCTGGGGTCCTGGGGGGGGCATGGGAGTTTGCCCAACCAGTCTACATGTGCTTTGTGGACCTGGAGAAGGCATTCGACCGTGTCCCCCGGGGGCTCCTGTGGGGGGTACTCCGGGAGTATGGGGTACGAGCTGTCCGGTCCCTGTACGACAGGTGTCAGAGCTTGGTCCGCATTGCCGGTAGTAAGTCGGATCCGTTTCCGGTGAGGGTTGGACTCCGCCAAGGCTGCCCTTTATCGCCGATTCTGTTCATAACTTATATGGACAGAATTTCTAGGCGCAGCCGAGGTGTTGAGGGGATCCGACTTGGTGGCCTCAGGATTGGGTCCCTGCTTTTTGCGGATGACGTGGTCCTGTTGGCTTCATCTGGTCATGATCTCCAGCTCTCGCTTGGGCGATTCGCGGCCGAGTGTGAAGCGGCTGGGATGAGAATCAGCACCTCAAAATCTGAGACCATGGTCCTCAGCCGGAATAGGGTGGATTGCCCTCTCCGGGTCGGGGGTCAGGTCCTGCCTCAAGTGGAGGAGTTTAAATATTTCGGGGTCTTGTTCACGAGTGAGGGAAGGATGGAGCGTGAGATCGACAGACGGATCGGTGCGGCGTCTGCAGTAATGCAGACTCTGCGCCGGTCTGTCGTGGTGAAGAAGGAGCTGAGCCAGAAGGTGAAGCTCTCGATTTACCAGTCGATCTACGTTCCTACCCTCACCTATGGTCATGAGCTGTGGGTCGTGACCGAAAGAACGAGATCTCGTATACAGGCGGCTGAAATGAGTTTCCTCCGCAGGGTGGCCGGGCTCTCCCTTAGAGATAGGGTGAGGAGCTCGGTCATCCGGGAGGGGCTCAGAGTAGAGCCGCTGCTCCTTCACATCGAGAGGAACCAGTTGAGGTGGCTCGGGCATCTGGTCAGGATGCCTCCTGGACGCCTCCCTGGTGAGGTGTTCCAGGCACGTCCCTCTGGGAGGAGACCCCGGGGAAGACCCAGGACACGCTGGAGGGATTACATCTCTCGGCTGGCCTGGGAACGCCTCGGGATCCCCCCCGCAGAGTTGGCAAATGTGGCTGGGGAGAGGGAAGTCTGGGCTTCCCTGCTTAGGCTGCTGCCCCCGCGACCCGACCCCGGATAAGCGGCAGAAGATGGATGGATGGCATAGGCTTCACTTTTGACCACCGGCAGTTCTGTCCATCTTTTATATACTGTCTATGGTTAGCACACTGAAACCTCAAGATTTGTCCACACATCTCCCTTTGTAATCCTACTGAGGTTACTAGAGAGATTACATAAAAATTAGATATTACACTTTCATAATTTCATTGATTACAGGAACTATGATATCAAGTTAGTTTGGTAATCATGTAAGACTTAGTCTGGTGTTTTTGGTTGGAAGAGAGAAAAAAAATCAGGCATCTATATTTGGGTGACTAATCCACATAAACCAAAAGAAAAGTAGAAGGGTTTAAATGAATGGTTATTTATCCTCTTTCCTCATTTTTCCAGCTTAGGGCAGACATTTGTATTGCACATTTTGTTGTAGATGTGTTACTACAATGAAAACTATTCATTGAGCTGAAAATGGACTCCTCTAATCTCTTCTTGGAGAGAACTGTAACCCAGTAACCTTCCAGTCTTTCTGCTGACTATTAAATAAATAATGCACCGATTAGGGAGCTGAAGCATTACAACCACAGACTCTTCCGTCTACGCACTCCCAGTCATAGAACATATACAGATGGCAGAAACTGTTACCAAGGCAACTATGCTCTCAAAAACTCCCATCTTCCCACAGCAAAGGATGATGGGAAGAAGAAAAAAAAACTCACACAGAATATAAAGCACACACTTTTCATAAATGATATGGAGCCTGCACATGCCTGCTCACATGACACTGTGGTCCAGTCCCATCTGTAAGATGAGTTCATCTCACAGAGATAAGCTTTGATGCTGATGACTAAAGAAGCTTCAACTATATAATTTTTCCACAGCACATAGTGTAGGAAACGGTGTAGATGGGGGAGTAAAAGAATGAGGAAGCCTTTAAAACAGGCACACAGGAGGAAAAGGTTGGAGCAAAGAAAGGAAAAAACTGCAGACCTCAACCAGCCTCAACCATCTCCCCCTCTTTCCACTCACATTGCCTCAGCTCTTCCCATCTCTCATCCCCCCACTCACTGGCATGGTGATGTTACTGATCTCACTCTCATTCACATCAGAAAGACAGAGGCAGAGAGAGGAATCATTCACACACAGAGAGCACCGAGACAAGCACTCGTTTTTAAACTGAACAACTAGGGATAGACACAGCTGACTGGGATTCTCACAGAAACTCTCGTCGCTTATTCACAAGAAACAAACGTGCTTTTATATCAGGTCAGAGTTAGCTTACATTGGTTTTTGCATGTATGCTTGAATATATTGTGTACATTTTCAGCATGTTGATGCCTGTCTAAGTCATTAAGGGACTCCTGTGTAACCAGGCTGAAACACATCAGAGCTATCATAAGACAGTTTCATGGGTTTTTCTTCTTAAGGTCACAAAAGGTTGAAAGATCCTTTATCTGCATCACATTTCCTCTGTGATCTGATGTATGTCAATCATTTGCACATGCAACATGTTTAATCATTTTCCTTTCTACCACCTAAATCATTGCAGGTTTAGTTTAGAAGATGTAATTTGTGGTACTCTTACAGTGAGATGGATTTCTGGTAATTTTTCTGCCAACGCTAACTAACAGTAGTACAGATACAGTAGTACAGATGTGTTAAAAGAAATAAAATGTTACGTTTTGCAGTACATATGATAAAAGTACGTGTACAGGCAAAAAAAAAAAAAAAAAAAAAAAACAGCACCTATAATCCTGTCAAATTCTCATGCCACCACATGTTCCCAAGATGCAAACCAGCCGCAAAATCTCAAAGGTACATAGCTAATTGAAAACCAGGAATGTCACATGGGAGACTGGAACATTTTATGGGGGTACTGTGAAGTTAACAAGCGCAGATGCAAACAAAAACCAGCGTAGGTCATAGACTTTAAATTACCTCGTCCAGCCCAAGTACAGACTGTTAGTCAAAGTTTAATTTTGCTGGAAAGCCTGAGAGTACCAGTAAATGTTTCAACAGACTTAACTGAAAACCTGTTGTTTATCAACCCTCAAAATCACCCAAGAATAGCCGATGTTCCTAAATAAATTACTGTCATCATGACACATTAAATCAGTTAAGTGAATTTTTAGCAGAAAAGATATGAGAGCTGCATAATGAATAAAAAAAAAATCCACCTTCAAGTATTAGTTAAAAGTGGTGAAAGGAGCTAAAAAAAACTAGACTGTGACTGCATGAAGTAACCGATGATGAAACACTGAATGATGCAACACCGCTGGAGAAATGTGCTCTGACTTTGGCACCATGAAAACTTCAACAATATAAATGTATCTGCTGCCATCAGTTAATGTAAGAAGAGTTGACACATGGAGTTTACACTTGTACCTGGCTAAAGTAACCTGATGTTTTTATTAAATGCTGGCATTAGTTCAATTAACCAGTACTTTAAGAATATATTAAAAAGGTGAAGAAAAAAAACTCAAAAAGTGCACGATATACACATGATGGTCACCAATTTGATACAAAAAAATATTCATTACAATTATATTTACAAAAGGTATTTTTTATACTTCTCAAAGGAAATATAATTCAACATGTTTGGCAGACAACGTGTGTGCAGTGGCCACAAACTTCTTACACCCTTTACAGCAGGAACTCCTCAAAGTCGGACAGACCACACACATGCACAGTGTCAAACATTAACTAAACATCAGTGTAACATAAAAGCTCCATTAAATATGCAGGCAAACAAGCTTAAACAAAGGCTCTTTACTTCTCTGGTTGGTTTAAAAATCAACAGTGTGGGCGTCGACTCGCTCGTTTATATATTAAAGGTTCTCCTGGTTGTACCACACATTTATTGCACCAGCTAGTCTCACACTCAGAGATATGCCTTTAAATTTCAGTCAGATCTGCAAATTGTAGAGTGACAGAACAGGTCTCGCAACACTCCAGATGTCTTTCCTTGGTGCACACAACACACACACTGGCTAGAGACTTAAGACACGGTAAGGATGGCTCTGAGAGGGGAAAATAACTCAGCCAAGACAGCATATAACCTAAAAACTGTCGTGCCTGAGGAGTGACCACAAGTAATGACTGGTCAACCCAAACAGAAATGCAAAATGTCTTTCTTCCACTTGTATAGTATTGGTAGTTGCATTGCCTTGGCTCTGAACGTTTTGAAATGTGTTATAATTATGGTCATTCTTTCTATTCAGTGCTGGAGGCATTGTGCGTTTTGAGTCTGAGCAAGTTGATTTTCAGTGTGTGTATATGCTTTTGAAAGCAGGAGTGCATGCAAGGATATGTTAGCAACATTCACCTCATGCCTTCTGAAATACATAGCAGTGCAGCAATAATACACTTGCATATTCTTATCTAAGGTTATGACAAAGGTCCAGCAAAGAAGTAATAGTATTTGCGTTTATTATGTAAAGCACTTTGAGCTGCTTTTGAAAGAAAATGTGTTATATAAATAAAGTTTGATTTGATTTGATTTGAATAGTCCAGTGGATTATTCTGGTGGCAACTTGTCAGTCAGAGCAATACACTGAGGAAGGCAGGGATACAGAGAGAGTTAGGATTATGAATGAAGAATAAGTCGTACAAATTCTGTTCGTGAGAGTAGAGTAGAGAAAAGCTGAGTGAGATGAAAAGAGGGGGAATATTATGAGTCCAAGTGAGTCTCTGGAATATTACAGTCAAGGCCAGTGTCAGCTTTGAATAAATGTTAAACAGCCATGAACAGACAGTGACCTCTCTTTTATGTTACAGTGATTATAGCCGTTTTCAGCCCTGTTTGACTCTGCTCACTTAACAGCTAAAACTTAAAGAGTATAATCACCACAGCATGCATCATAGCCTTTGATCAGACAGGAGTGAGTGAGCAACACATGTTGACCGTCCACCAGGACACATTTACAAGCCTCCAGAGCCGCCAGATACTACTGCAGCTGTTATGGCAGTGTTTCTGCCAATAAACAGGGTGGAAAGACAGGCCACGACCAGGATATGAGGCTGCTTAAAGGAACATACTGGGAGAGGTCGGCTTAATGTGATGTGATCAACACTCTAATAGGTTGTCAAATAGGACATTAAAGTGTAGACTTCTGCTGGAGGGTGCACCTTCATACTGCTGACAGCCTGTTTGTCCGGCTTGCCAACCACACCCCGCGGCGACATGAGAGGGGCTGCTGCTGCAGCATCCTCCAGCCACGGAGGACTGGTGTTCTCGCCCTCAGTCTCATGGTTGATGTTTCAGCTTAAGTCATGGCCATGTACATTTACACCGAGCAGGACATATTTTATCAGTTGTCTGCCTTGCAGCGTGGATGACAAGCAAAGGAACCGCTGATCAGATAAGGAGGAGGGCATTAAAAATAGTTGATCAGTCGCGTTATCATCACCGCTCATGTTTCCACTTTGGCTAAGTGATCACTCAGAGATCTCACACGGGCTCAGTATGCAGGCATGTTATTCGCATCTTTCTGCTGGCTACATACCTTGCAGTTATAATAAATTTTTTAAAAAAAAACTCCACACACTGAAAGCCCACGATGAGAAACCCCAGTGGGTGTCCCTTACTACACAGCTAGCTGAAATGAACAGGGGACAAAAAAACAGACACCGGATATGTCTCACGGCACTTGTCAGCCTGTTTCCCCACAAGGAAGTTTTATAGTTTCACAAATCGAGAAAAAAAAAAACTTACCTGAAATGGAGGTCCAGGCCTGTGGTCACAAGTGGCCTGATGATGTTGAAATGTCGGTGCTTTACATCCAGGAGAGGGTGGGCTTCGGTGTGAAGCATTCAGTCCAGCCGCTTTTCACATGCGGAGCTCCACTTTCTGCACACCAACATGCACAACTTTATTCCTTACAAACTGCACACGTTTTCTGGTAGTTAACACCAAGACTGAAGCTGTATTTCCGCCACTGACAACAGTATCGTCAAGCAGCATACTACCAGCTCCAGCCCTCTTCTCCCCTCGCCCGCTGCACGTTATTTTTCTCCACGCCCACACACACACACACACACACACACACACACACACACACACATACACGCGTTTGAGTGCTCACGCTACGTCATTCGTTCCTATACATTTTACCCACAGGAGTAAAATAAATAAATAAAACCATTCTTACCGTCTCTACGTAAACGTGGGAGGGAAGCCGGGAGGGCGTCGCCTGTAGCGTGATAGAAGTGCGACACCTGACTGCGTGTTCAAGGATGACACCGCGCGCGGTAAATGCGTGGACACGCAGCCGGTGCGGTAGAAGAATAAACGCAACGTCAGGCTGAACGGCAACACACACACACTGATAACATACCAGCAGCAGCGGTCTCTGTTAGTGTTATAGATTACTCTCGTTCAAACCTATCTGTAAATATTGTGTAATAGTTCATATAGAAAGACAAAAAACGATAACCTGACAACAAAAATGGTCCTTTCAACAAAGTCTGTAAATGTAGTCTCACTATACTTAAAACATTTTTTTATTTTCCTGCCCTCCTGTTAGCCTTTACCTTTCCCATGTTGCACCCTAGTATGGAAAGCTTGTTTGCTAAAAAATAAAAAAAATACTGTGGTTCATGAATTACTAAGATTTTATTTTTCCTTAATTTAGGGTGTGTGTATTGGAAAATGCAGTTGATGATGCATTCAGATGTTTCATAGATGGGGTGAATACCCAGTACACTCCCATCTATACTTACTGTACTTAGAAATGATTACACAATTTACCTCAATGTCTATTCAGCAGGGGAAATCATCAGGAAACAGAATAGGAAAGAAATAGCCTCATGCCACTTTTTATTTGGTGTAAATTTATGCCTTTCTTTGACTTGTTTGAACTTTGCTTCACACATACATGAGAAAAGTGAAAGAGACCTTGAACTAATTCGCAGGTTGTACATATCTTGCCAGTGTCCAGGCTTTGGAGTCTTGTGATTGAATACATGTAAGTGCTTTTGAGGAAGACCCAAATATTTATATTTTTCTCCTCCAGTTCTGACAGATTTCATCAGTGTGTATGAGTAGGCTTACATCTCTCCCTGTCTGGGAAATTTTAGACCACCTTATACTTCTTTGCACATTTTCTGTAAATTTGTCCATTGTTTTTCTGAGGGTTTTGTGAATATAATATATGAATATGGCATAAAGAATCCACCTGATGTTGGAAATCAATTAAACATAAAACAGTGATATTAAATCAATAAAGGCAGAAGGAGGATACAGGAAAAACAAAAGGATATCTGTGTGTGGAGACCTGTCCAATAGGATCAGATCATAGAGACGAAAAAAATATTATATCTTCTAATAGACTGTAGCTAGTATAGAATAGCTACAGTTTTTAATCAGTATAATTTGTTTATAGTTTATCTGCAATTTTTTAGTTCACCTTTAAAATTAGTTCAGTCAGGATTGCACATTTTAAATCATTCCACACATTTAATTTATTTTGCACCTACTGTCTTAAAAAAGAAATATATTGATTATATATTACATTTTCAGTATATTTTATTGCATTTTGTGCATGATATATAATTGTCAGTATTTGAACATTTTATGACAATGACAATTATGCTGATTATGATTTATGATTACAGTACAATTTAAAAACCAGACAGATTTTACTGCATCGGTTTGAAAAGACTTTGCTCTTAAAAAGAAGATAGTTTACAAAAGTCATCATTATCTCACAAAACATCCCTGCATTTCCTCTGTATGTCTTCTCATCTACTGAAAAGCTTCGCCTGCAGATTTTGTGGGTCTTGAAACTATTTTTTTCGTATCTAGGACAATATGACTTGTCAAATCCTAAAAGTAGGTGAAATAATTGGACAATATGAAAGTGGTGTGAGTGTGACCCAGTTTCCATGCGGATGCATTACTTACGCACAGCTGCCTGTCTCTGCCCCTCCACACTGAGCCTGCCAGTCTGCCATTCAAGAGCAGCTACAAACACATACTCACTACTCTGTAACTGCAACATATGCAACCTATTGCTGCAAGGCACTGTGGGCCATGAGAACTAAAGCACATGGTCAGGCCTGAGTTTCAATGGGGTAGATCATCTATTTTACCACAACTGCATATTGTAGGCCTTTGTGGGGCTGCACTGTATTCACATGTGAGCATTTTTGAGTGAAATAAAGCAGACAAGAAAAGAGAGTGAGTTTTGAGTATTAACAGGCAGTCTCATGTTTCTGCTGAGGCCAGCAAAACAGTCCTAAAGATGGAGAGATAACATTTTTAAAAAAACAAAAAAAAAACACAGAAATGGGTCCTGTTTTGGTGTGGTGGAAAATTGACTCAGGGACCAAATGTGTGTCAGAGTTTGATAATTGTTTTGCCTGAAGTTTATATGTTTCCTCTCTCCATGTCTGTCGCTCTCTTGCTCTCTCTCTCTCTCTCTCTCTCTTAGTTTTAGGCAGCATAATATTTTATCAGTTTGTTTGGGCACCTAGTCCCCTGAGAAAATAACAAGAGTACAGTTCACAGAAGCAGGATAAAGAAAACCTTTCCAACTGACGTCATACTAACCTTGTGACAAAGCCTTGTGATTCCTCGCCTTTAAGTATAATAGAAACCTAAGGTGTAGAAGATAACAGTAATGGTGGTGTTTAATGTGTTAATCTGATGGAAGTTATAAGTGAACACACTGAGCTGATGTTATGTCAGCATATTATTTTTAAGTTTGTTTTTGCACATTTGCTCACTTATGAAGAGCACAAGTCAGGACTGATTGTTTTATGAACTTAACATAATCATCTTATTTTTAGCATATCTATGAGAGCTGCCAACAACGAGCTTACCGTATTCATGCAAATGAGCTGATTAAACCTACTGCAGCTTTTAGGGATGGCCTAATGATATTCAGATGAGACAAAAGAATCAAATTAGGAATGAGTGAAGGTAACCAGTCGCCTTTATAGGATTTAGTAGAAACGTACAGATGCAGAGGCAAATACATGAAACAGCATCCACCTCTCAGCCCATTTCTACAGCCACTGACCTATTTTACACAAAAAGTGCTCATAGTGATGTAACACTTTCATATGAAGGTAATTAGGCTTCCCGACCATGAGTCACTGTTAGTCAGTAAACTCTGAGTCTGATGTTCCATGTCCATACCCCAAATCCTCAATTCAACTGGTTTCAAAGTTTATTTGATTTGTTAACTTTTTATAAGAGAACACAAAACAGAAATTGGCTTAGTTATGAGGTGTATAATGGCAAAGTTGCTGTAAAATCAATTGAAACTGCTCAAGGGCTTAAATTTTCACAGATATAGTGACATATTTTATTCTCAACACCCACAATCATACAAGAAGATTCCTAAGATAGCCAACAAAGCAATAGACAACAAATCAGATGAGAACAGCAAGATAATTTGTTTTGTGTACCTGACTTGTTTAATAAGAAAGTTCTTTTTAATCAGTCTGTGTTTATGAGAAACAGTTTTTTATCAACATAGTCATCTTTTGTTAAATTTTCATCTTTACATTTGTACATGTTCAGACACGTTCCTCTTAAAAAGTCATTACTTTCCCTTTGTTCTGATGCTTTGGTTGCCTCTCTTTCACACAGATTCCAGAATAGCTGCAGATCAGTACACAGGAATACGTACAGCAGAAGAGTTTTTACCTGGACATGTAAAAACTTCTAGTGAGCTGGACAAGAGTTTAAACAAATAGATTTATACTGAAACAAAGGATGTGATAGAGTGGGACACTTAACAGAGGCTATGTGCTGTGATATTTTTAGCCAGTCCAGTAAATTGACTCTTATTACTCCCTTTAGGCCTGAATGTACAGCATAGTGTGAGACTTTGTTGGTTGTTAGCATTCTGTTGACTGCAGCTTCTAGATTATTTCCCCACTGAGAGAAACTTGAAAGGCCAGCTGCCTCTGCACGGGAAATACTCATCTTCATTGCAGTCAATAAAGTATTTTCTCATATATCAATATTTGTTACTATGGTTACTGGTCATTTGTCATCTGTTTCATCCCACGTCCTTCCTCATTCTTGAAGGAAATGCTGGTGGTGCCCTTCAGTCAGAGAAACAAGGAGACATGTGGTACAGAGAAATTTAAGGTGATATAGAGACCAAAAACAAACTGATGCATTATCAAAAGATTGTTCCCATTTTTAGTAAGGTATGGCCACTTGACAAAAGCTGCAAGTGTTGTCCATGACTGCCTCAAAACAAGGCTGTTTGGGAATGACAGCTCAAACAGCATTTGGCAAATCAAATAATTCAGATCCATAACAAGCTCATTGTAGCAAATATGTGTCTTAAGCTTTCCTAAGCTAAATTGAGATGATCCAGTAAGTGCATGCGTGTCTAAACCCATTCAAAAGACTGATTGTCTAATACAAATTGAAGGTGTACATGTGACGGACCAAAACCAAAGAAAGGGAGCTGCTTATCCTCTAAAGTGGATTGTGTTAATCTACTAATCGAGATGCATTTACATAACTGCTTCAGTGCAGCTGGATTCAGGAAATTAGGACCCTCATTTGCCATTATTTTCTCTCACAGTGTGGTTCTTAGTCTTGTTCCCAGACTTGAACTTCAATCTCAGTCTTTCCCCTGGGTCCTGGTCTTTAATGTACTTTAATTGTCTTTTCCCCTTCCTGCTCTCCCATCTGACCATTTGCTGAAAGTATTCCAGACTTTAATGTTTTAATGTTTTTTTTCTGCTGATGACAATTTGCTGTGAATGTTACCAAAATGTCATACACATCGTAACAAATGCTACTTTGGTCTTGAAGTACAAGGCTCACATTGCTTTTGAATAATACATTATTTATTGCAGTTTCAGTCTGCTTCTTGAGATAATAATTGCTTGTTTTTAGTGTGCATCATGTGATTACACGGTGTTGCTGAACAAACACTGAATCCAATTGTTGTTGGGTGTAAGCATCTTATACTAACAAATGTCACTTTGTGCCAAATCTGGCTTGTTCTCACAAAAAAGTATGATTCTGCCCTTCATACCTCAACTAAATTACCTTTTAAAACTTTATAACATCATTAAAATAAATGTAATACATAAAGAGATTGAGAACACAGTTGTTTGGAACAGATTGAATGTATTTAATCATAGCTTTTGTTCATAATAATGGGTTTGCTTTAAACCAGTAGAGGGAAACCTTGACCCTCATCCTGCCTCTCACTATATTTTCCTGTTCCACCACACCTGATTCCAAATGAGTCACTGTACAAAACTTGATAAGACTGTGGGAACCCTTTGATTTGAATCATGTGTGGTGGAACAGGAAAACATCAACGAGCTTGCAGGATCATGGCCTTCGTGGACCGGGATTCCCTACCGCTGCTCTAAACAAAACAAACAAAAATGCTTAGAATAATCAACAAAAACTATAACAATGTGAAGTGTCGCCATCTCCTGGCTCAACACTAAACTATACTATATGGGGGAAATGATAGAAAAGGAAATAATAAACAAAAAGCAGATTAAACTCACAGTTGAAGTTACACAGACTCTTTAAATCCGCTTTGGGTTTTGTTCTTTTAAATAACAATTTAAAACAATATTAAAACAACTAAACTGAAACTAAAGTTTTCGATGTTTGATTATTCTAGTCTGAAAAAAAAATATTTGAACTTCCTGCTAATGTAACCAATCAAATTCTATCTATAAGTGTGAGTCATTGTTGTAACCCAATCAGAACCCGCAGGATTAAAGTAGGCGGGGACATTGACCTCAGCAGCTGACAGTGTGAGCTGCGCTTTCGACTGTTTGGATGGAATTTGACCACACAGATATGACAGGAGAGGACAGGCGGATTTCATTGACCGGAGAGGGGAGAATGTCTTGAGAAGCTTAATAACGATCCTAAAATATTTTCTAATTATTCGAAGGATTATTTTAAGTTGCGTTGACGGTCAAGGTGAGCGGTCATCAAAATTTAAATGTTAGCATTAGCAGCAACTTTGCTGCTAAGGCTACCTGTCCTTGCTATCAGTCTGTTAAATGTCTGTTTCATCACATTGTATTGTATCATCATGGTGGAAAATAAGCCCCACAATAAGATTTTTGGCACGTCCACTATATGGCGAGGACTCAGTGAAATCACATGTTGGTGGTCAACACGGGGTTCCCTGAACAGCAACAAGATACTTCACGTTTCTAATCAGTGCTTGTCAGGGATGTCACCTTCTGGTTATAGTTGCCCAGGACTCGGTGGGTGAAGTCTGAAATAGACTGCATGACCTTTTACTAATGCTGATAACAAAAGCTTGCTCACAGAAGAGAAAAGCTAAATGATTGTGAAAATAGCCTGGATTTCTTTAAGGACCCAGCTGGTGAGATACAGTGCTGGTTAAAAACAGACTGGTAGTTTCTTAAATCGGAGCTTTGTTGCAACTTATTATTTACTCTATTATTTTTCATCACTGATAAACAGACTAAAGACACTATAGAAGTTTATCAATCGATAAAAATGGTTTACAATTACATAAATACCTTTATCTGTGATGTTGACACACAATGTACAGATTGGTTTTTAAAAAAACACAAAAACAAAACTTGGTATACTCAGTGTATAACAAAACCAGAATACGTGAAAATGTCTAGAGCAGACTGATCGGATGTGTATTCAAATGGTAACTTGGTAAGTGAAAGTATCCTTGACAACAGGTGTTGTCTTCTTAAATCACTTTCCGTCAGCTGTTTGTCCCTGAACAGTACTCCCTGCTGCTGCTGTTCTCAGCTACCATGCTATCAGTGATATCATTTTAAAATTGTGGTGCTATTTCTTCATATTCTGTTTAAATTTCCATAATGGTAATTCAACTTGGAAACATATTTCTTTCTTTTTCATATGTATATTTTCAGCCATGGAACCTTCCGCTACTGGAAACCCATCCACTCCAAACCTCCCCCCTTCCTCTCCCACCACCACAAGACCAAACCCTTCCTCCCTTGGCTCATCTGCTACCACATCAACCCCAGATCGGCATAAATCTACAGTCACAATGCCAACACCTCCAACCACACCCTCATCTTCTCCCTTCACTCCCTTGCCTAAGACCTCTCCAAATCCTTTATCCCGTTCATCCTCCCTCTCCACACTGACATCTTCACCACTGCGGCAACCCACCAGGAGTCTCTCTCAGCTGGGCAGATCTCAGCTTAATGCAGCCTCTACAGGGAATCTCCTTACTGGATCTTCTGCTGCTGCCACAGCGCCGCAACCCCCTCCCACACCTGAACCAGGTGAGATTCAAACACAGACCTTTGACCTGAAACAAAAACTGTTGTTTCACTTTGTTCTTGACCGACAATCAGTGCGGCCACCACTCCCAGGCTTCTGCATTCACTGCAGTGTCTCCATGACAACCATAGACATTAACCACAACATGTAAAGCAGCCTCTCTCATTATGCTCGCTAATGGGGAAAAGCCGATCTCACCTTTCTTCTTTTTTTTTTTTTTTTTCTGACTGACTGAATGTAGCACGTAGACTGCACATGGTTGGAGATCTTTGCTGATCTGGAAATGAAACATATCATGCTATGAAAAGATACGAGGAAGTATAAATATGCATATTTAGTGGAAAATGTGAAATTTGACACTGCAGGCATTTATTTAGGACCATATTTTCTTCACTGTCATACCAGTTTCCAAAAAAAATACTTAAGCTTGTGTCAAGAAATGTAAACCTGATTTTTAAAAAAAAAAAGATTTTTTCCAAATTATGTAATTCAGTTTAAACTGGCGGAAAATACTAATCACTAGAGAAGCCAGCAGCTGCTGTTGCCTGTGCTAAACAAATAGTTATTTAAGGGCTCAAGCAGAGGGCTAAAGTATGAACAGCATACCAGGAGCATTGGTAGGCAACTCATGTAAGTCACTGGATATCTTTAGTATTTTCTTTAGCTTCTTGAAACACACACACACACACACACACACACACACACACACACACACACACACACACACACACAGGCTACCACCACAACTAACTAGTACTGCTTTACATGGTAAATGTGACACTTTGTTTTTACTTTAGTGGAAAGAGGATTTGAGAGAATCTGAAGTCATTAGCAGAAAGGTCAAGCTATATAATTAAGAATAAGTCTCATTGAGGCCAAAGCTGTTTCTGGAAAGAGCTTTGGGATCATTTTTCACTGATATCTGCACTCTACTGGTTTCCATAAACCTATTTGTGCTTGCTTGGATCATGTGTGTACCAAGTATATAAAAGGGAAGGGTAAGTTTAAAAAAAAAAAAAAAAGTCATAAGTTACCAGGACGTATTTGTCAAGACAAGAACAGAACAGCAACACAAGACATTCAGTGCCTGTAACTTTTATATGCTTCCCATACTAAAGTAGAATTTTATTTCTTCATAATCATCAGATGTTTTTATGAAGAGAAGATAAAATAATAACACTGCACAAAAGCTTTAATCATTAAAATGAAAACTAATTTAAACAAAATCTATAGCTTTTGTTGTGGCTGCAATGTCTGGTTTCAGCACAGAATCAATACTTAAGCATGACAAATGAAAGCATGACAAAAATATTGTGTTTCCACACACGTTAGTATCAGCTTTGAGCAACTTCCAGCATAATGTAAAGAGCCATAAAATCTTTGTTCAGAGAAGGATTTTCCCTTTCAGAGGAGCCAGACGAGGATGTCAGTCTTGAGGATTTGGCGGAAAAAGCAAAGTCTGGTGATGCTAAAGCACAAACAAAGGTCAGTAACAATGAACATATGGTAAAAACTGTTGACTTTGGAGGCCATATGGTGAAGATGGAAAAGCCTTAAGGATAGATGTATATTTAGAGTGACATTGAAAACAAAGACAGGTCAAAAAGTTACAGTAATTGCTTGTGTTGCAGTTTTAAGAGTGGTGTGTGTGTATGTCTAGATGGGGCGTTACTTTCTGGCAGTGGCAGAAGAAAGCGATGAAGAGCTGAACAACTGTACAGCAGTCTCATGGCTGGTACAAGCTGCTAAACAGGGCCGCAAGGATGCCGTGAGGCTACTGCAGCAATGCTTAGCTTCCAGGAAAGGTATCAGAAGTTCCCACTGCTACTCTACATCTTTAGCTGCTCTCAGTTTGATTGGAGTAAATAAATCTGGATGAAAACAACATTTGGTTGTGATTCTTGTGTACACTTTTGTCTGCTTTTTTTTTTTTTACTCCAGGCATCACTTCAGAGAACTTTGAGGAGGTGAAGAAGTTGTGTACAGAGACCCGCTATGAAAGAGGAGTTAGGAAGGCAGCTCTGCTCATGTTCTGGAAGCTAAACCCAGAGAAGAAGAAGTCGATGGCCGTTTCTGAGTTGCTAGAAAATGTTGAACATGTCCACACAGAACCAGGTACAAGAGAAAAAAATACATAACTCAGTTTTTATAATGTTCATATTAAGAAGTTGATTTTTCTATTAAACATTTACTATCTTCTGTTCTCCATCTGCAGGGAAGCCTGCCTTTCCTGGCCCACTCAACAGCTCTGCTAAGAAACAAAGGCGAGTCCTGGAGAGGATGGTCAGTTGTGAGGGTATGTGTGTGTGTGTGTGTGAAACATGGCTGCTTCCACCAGTGTTAATATCTTGTCGTGCTGCTGACCCTCTGTCAGACTCCTGAAAACAAAGCTACTGGGAGATCAACATTTTCTCTACTGCTTTGCAGCCTGCTCGCATGTGGGTCCTGACGACTTTATTGAGATGACAAAGAAGTATGCTCAGGGAATTGCACCTTCATCAGTCATGGCTGCTGCCACAGATGACGATGATGATGATGACGACATGGTAGTGAAGAATCCAGATGAGTTGCCGCTGCATCAGAAGGTGGGAATATTTCAGTGTGGTCGTCTTGCTAGCCCGTTACATGCATTTTTTTTTTTATGATTTTTTTTTTAATAAGTTCTGTGCAATTTTGGAAAAGTGAAACATTCTGATATCCTATCTACATTTTTTCTTACCTTTTGTTTCTTCGAGGTTTGGGAGAGTTAGTGACCGGTCTTTGCTTTAGCTTTTTTAATTTGTATTAATATTCTGTAACTGCATCATATAGGAGCTTTTGTTACCCTGGTCTGGTATTTTTGCTGAGCACGGTTCATGTTATTTTATTTATGTTTGATAAATAAGGACTGACCATTTATAATTATAGCCTGAAGAAGTCCATTTTTGGGTTATTGTTCATACATTCATTATCTATACTGTTTAGTTAAATTAAGGGTCGCGGGGAAGCTGGAGCCTATCCCAGCAATCATCAGATGAGAGGTGGGGTACACCCTGGATCGGTCTCCATTTCATCACATGGCCAACACAAAGACAAACATTCACACTCTCTATCATAAGATGATTTATTTAGCGTTTAGAGGGATCAATTAGCCTAACATGCATGTGATTAGATGGTGGGAGAAGGCCGGAATACCTGGCCAGAACCCACACAGGCCACTGTATGAACCCCCACTGGCTGATGCTCAAACCAGTTCTCTTCATGTCTTGTTTCCACCAGCTGCTAAAGTTCCCTCTGTACACCCTGCTGGAGATAAAAGAGCACCTCATTGACTGGGCCTCGCGAGCTGGCATGCAGTGGCTCAGCGCCCTGATCCCCACCCATCATGTTAATGCACTCATCTTCTTCTTCATCATCTCAAACCTCACCATCGAGTTCTTCATCTTCCTTATCCCCCTGCTAGTTTTCTACCTCTCCTTCTTCTCCATGATCATCTGCACGCTGCGTGTATTCCAGGTTAGTAATGACTTACATCTTGTCCAACTGTAAATGAAAGGTTGTGGACTTTTTTCAGACAGTTATGTAGCTTTAATTTAATGTTGACTAGAGACAAATGGGAAAAAATGTATATTTTTATACTTTTTTTTTTTGTCCTTGACAGAATTCAAAGGCGTGGGAAAATTTCCGGGCTCTCACAGACCTGCTTGCTCACTTTGAGCCTGCTATTGATCTGGAGCAGGCTGAAACCAACTTTGGATGGACACACTTGGAACCGTATCTGTAAGTTTAAGCAGAAACATACTTTTACTTTGGCTCTTGTTTTTTTTTCCGTGCAATGAATGAAGAAACATGAATAACCTGTAAAGATTTTATGTAAACTCTTCATCCTCCAAGGAACAAGGTCAAAATATGTATAAACGTGTCTAGTTTTTATCCAAGGTGACTTAGACACCCCTTGTCTTTATTTTTTTTAGGTATTTTCTCCTCTCGGTCGTATTTGTGGTTTTCTCTTTCCCTGTTGCTGATAAATCCTGGATCCCTTGTTCCGAGTTATCCGCCGTCGCTCTCTTCTTCACCGTCACTGCCTTCCTCAGCCTGCACGCCTCTGCTCAGCTCTTCACCCGTAAAGCCCTCCTCACAGAAGTTCTCTCTGGAGCGTGCTCCCTCACACGCCTCCTTCCAGACTCCATCTGGTTCCTCAAAATCTTTGGGAGGACATTCATCACAGTGCCTCTGGGAGATATCGTGGTATTAAACCTGGGAATGCCGTGCCTGCTGTACGGACACCTTTGCTATCTCCTCTTCCGGATGGCCCAGCTGAGAGGCTTTAAAGGCACCTACCTCTGCCTAGTGCCCTACCTGGTTTGCTTCACCTGGTGTGAACTCTGCTTGGTGTTCCTTAATAATGCCTCAATCATTGGTCTCATTCGCACCTGCGTGGGCTACTTCCTGTTTTTATTTGCACTACCTATACTCTCATTAGGTCTGGCCGCAATGCTCATGATCCAGCTAGTGCAGTGGTTTCTCACTCTGGAGCTGACCAAGATGGTGGTCACCCTTACTGTTTGTTTTGTGCCGATAGTGCTGAGGCTTTGGACTCGATTCAGCCTTAACCCTGTCGTGGTTTTTCGGTCTTTGTCACGGAGCAGCATTGTAAAACTCATCCTGGTGTGGCTCAGTGCAGTGGTGCTATTCTGCTGGATGTACGTCTACCGGTCCGAAGGCATGAAGGTGTATAACTCTACCCTGACATGGCCCGAATACAGCAACCTCTGCGGTCCTCTGGCCTGGAAAGAGTCCAACATGGCCCAGACCCAGATTCTCTGCTCTCACCTCGAAGGACACCGTGTCACCTGGACAGGACGCTTCAAATATGTCCGTCTGACTGACATCGAGAACGGGCCGCAGTCGGTTATCAACTTGTTGCCTGTATTTGTAGGGAACTGGATGCGTTGTCTGTATGGTGAACCTTATCCTCAGTGTGACGAGGGGAAAAACGCCACCCATGAGGCCCAGCCACTGCCTGCTCCAGCTCCTCCTCCAGAGGATCCACTCTGTAAACTTAAAAAACTTGCCAAGCATGAATGCCATGTCAAACGGTTTGACCGATACAAGTTTGAAGTCACGTTGGGCATGCCGCTGGAGAGGAAGACCAAGGATGGGACAATCGTAGAGGACGAAGATGCAACCAAGGACATAGTTTTGCGAGCTAGTAGTGAGTTTAAATCAGTGTTGTTACACTTGAACACCGGCAGCCTGGTGGAGTTCAGCACCATACTGGAGGGGCGTTTAGGTTCCAAATGGCCTGTGTTTGAAATGAAAGCCATTCACTGCTTGTCATGCAGGGACGCCCCAGTTCCCATCCGCAGGCAGTACAAGATCGAACATGACTGGAGGCGCACAGCTCAGAGTGCCCTCCAGTTCGGTTTTGACTTCTTCTTCAACCCCTTCCTGACAGCTCAGCTAGAGCAACACTTGGAGGCAGAACCAGAAACTGTCACTCAGGAGGTCATGTAGTCGAAGAAAACAAATGCCTCATAATAATGATATAATAATACTAACGAGTGGTCTTTTTATTGCAATATTGGTGCATTACTGACTGTAGGAAAATGGAACAAATCCAAACATTTGCAATATTGACAGAGTGTGTGTGTTTTTGTTCTTATAGCTTTTGAGCCGTAATGTGATTTTTTTTTTTTATTTTTTTTTTTTTTTTAAAAAGCAAGCAGAATCACAAATTGATGTGGTACAACTGCCAAACACTATTAGGGAACGTGAAGATTTCTTGCTGTGTTTGTTCTAAACATTTAATCTGAAATAATGTGTGTGCTCACCGTAATGGGCCTGTTAATGAAGACAATTTTGTTTGCCTTACAAACACTGTTTCACACACATCCTTACATCTGTTGGTCAACGGCCATGACTCGGTTTGTGGCCAAAAGTCTTCAGTGTTAAAATTCTTCAGTTTCCTTAATGAAGTTGATTTAACTAGTATTCTTGTTGCTTAACTGAAAGTTATTGACGGAAAAGCTGCTTGTCAGCCTTTTGATTTTTTTTTTTTTCTTTTCTTCAATTTGACACTATTTAACCAGTGAGTCCTGGTTAAACTAACTGGGTTTTAAGTGCCTTAAATACATGAGCTGAATTCATACATAATTTTGGAGGATCTTCTATGGATTTCTGCATCTGTAACTAAAAAAAAATGTTAGCTACATGTGAGTGCTGTTTATCAGTGAACCAAGTTTCTCTCAGTTTCTTGTGTGTACCTTTTCATTTGGCGTTTGTCTTCATCTCTGCTGTGCAGGGATTTAATTTACTGTGTACATAAAATTCCTGGGTGATGATGCTGTGTTGGAATTAGGATGTCACTGCTGTTTTCTCTACTGTGACTTCTAAATATGATAAAACATTGACATTTTGCTGTTTTTATTTAACATGCTTTAAACATAACTTCAGATGCACAATGAGGTAAAACTACATACACCCTGCTTCCATAGGAAATAAGATAAGTGAAGCATCCCATGCCTGCTACTCATCCTCTGTAGTGGTCATAAATTCTTGATTTAACTAGTATTCAGTAATGTGAGCCCCCTTTTTTTTTTTTTTATAAAGGCATATGCCTTTTTTATGGTCTGGGTTATTTAAGTATATGTTAATGCAATGCAACAGAGGAAAAACATCAGCTTTAGATAAACAGCTGTTGCTGTTTATCAGTTTAGGAAAGGTTACAGGTGCATTTACACACAGTTTGTAATCCATCAGTTTACTCCAGGTATTGTTCTCAAGTGAAAAATATTCAGGATAGTTGCTTAGATAGACTGCTAGTAAACCAGGAGCTATATCTCAGACTCTGCAGGCTGTAGTTTAACTGTATGGCACTGCTATTAAACGTGTAACAAGAAGGGCTTATTTGCAAGGTTTGCTGGGAGAAAATGTATTCTTTCTAAAAAGAATATAGTTGTATAGTTTAGGTTTACAAATCTAATCTATAAGCAAATTGCAGCAGACACACTGGTCTAAGATGAATTGAGACCACAATACTCAGCAGCATTTTTACCTAAAACCAAATGCCATATAAGCACAAGCTGTCATACATGGTGGTGATAGAATGATGATTTGGAGGATCTGGACACCTGACCATAAACTCCTCTGTACAGAGAACTGTTTTAGAGTCCAATGTGAGACCATCTGACAGCTAACTCGGTGGTAAATGCAACAGAACAGTCATGCAAACACAGCAGCAAGTATAGAAATGAATGGCTGAAAAAGAACAGATGTGTTGCAATAGCCACAAGTCCAGACCCCAGCTTGACTGAAGTTTGGCAACGGGGGCATGAAAAGAGCTGAACAGACACAATATCTGCAGTTTTCAATCAACTGAAGCAACCATTACAAGAGTAGTTGGTCTTAGTTTATCTGATGTGGGAGACTGATGACATTATATAGAAAACTTCTGCTTTAAGTTCTAGCTGCTGATGAATGATGGGGTGAACTTAGTTTTGCCTCACAGTTACTTCATTTGGCTTTGCTTTAATTAAATTATACATATTTAGCAAACTGTTGAAAACCTGTAAGGAATAAATGATTTTATGCTGATATGTAAAACCTTATAACTAAATCTGGATGAGCTTTCTTTTACCCAGTAGTAAATAGTCAAGCTTCTGTTCATGCAACCTCTTATCTCTGAATGTAATGTGTATATATATATATGGACACTAGGTGGTGTCTTCGTCCACACAACTAGACCCAGTTCACGCAATAAAAATCACAACTGTACCCTCATTGGATGCAATTTCTTTGAAATCTTTATTCAGAAAAAACATATTAACATTATTTATAACGGTCCATTTGACAATCATGTCAACATATATTAAGACAAAAATATGTGAATCAACATTACTTTAACAGGGACATGGAGTTTGACTGACAGATGTTTTAAATCAAGTATCAATCAAAGAAAAAGCTGAGGGTTTTTTTTTTTTTTGTTGTTTTTTTTTGTTTTTACATAAAAGCTCCTGCCATTCTGCAAAGTAATCAGGAAGGAAGGCCAAAGAGATTAAAGTACCATCTCTGCTGTAGCTTTGGAGGCAATCATCAATACAGACGATCAAGTCCGCAGTCAGTTGGTAGAAAAACAAAACCTCATACATGTCAGAAACACAGCTGATATATGTACAGGCACCACTGAGGCCTCTGAATTTTTTTCTTTCACTTTTAGAGTATGACATTTGTCAGAAACATTCCTCATTTTTCTTTGTTCTTAGTGAGTAGAAAACTGACTCGTGGGCGGCTTCATTCAAAATGGACGTGTACGTGTTAGAACCGAACACTAGTAAACATGCTTCAGTGCCCGAGGACACATATAAAGGTAGGAGGGCTCGGTCAGCTATGGTTACTCGTGCTGCGAGGAGCCCTGGGGGCCCCTGAAGCCTTTATACAGCTGGGTCTAAATGGTTAAGAAGGCAACCAAGTCAGTCAGTCAATTTATGAACACTAATAGGCTAAAACCGTTTGACATGCAGCATCTTTTTGCTTGATTGTATATATTACTTATTTTTTTAATATTATTTTTGCTTCATCTGAGTTTAACATATTTAGAGTCGAAGCAGCACACAACACAGCCCCAGATCGGAAGCCGGAACCACAATCAAAGAGGTTTTTGCCCGTTTCAGCAGAGAAAACATTCATGGCTGAAACACACTGTTGCAGAATTTAATGTGTGTCCCCATCTTGTTAGAAACTCCTAACTTCTGCTTTGATCTGCAGGACTGTAAATGTTTCACCTCGCTGAGCACAGCCCAGCTGTTGGTCACTCCTCCTTCAGAGAGGCGTCGGGTGCACTTGGGTTGAAGGGAGGGTCGCACCTTAGTCCATCCATGTTCATCATGTTTGTCTTTCCATGTTATTGTCATAACTACTGTCGTCAACACAATATAACAAGAAGTTACAAATCAAACAGCCAGTTATATAAATGCCCCATTTCTCATCAGTGCTGCTGGTAGAGAACCACAGAGGGTTTTTGTTACACAAAACAGTGGGCAGGGGATAAGAATAGACTTTGCTCTAGTGAACAAATACATAAAGGAGAGGAGGAGGTGGAGAAAGGAAAAGAGCCAGAAGAGTTAAAAACAAAGAAAAAAGACCAAAAATGTAAACGTCCCTCCTGTCTGGGGAGGACTGAACCCCCTCAGAAGCTGAACTGCAGCAATCAACACACCATCAAGCACAATCCACAGGGTAACAACGAAGAAATCCACAGTTTGGACTCATTTCTATCCATAATCCTTTGCATGATCCAGCCAGTTCCCTTTCTAGCCCTGACCGGGTCCTTTCAGTTCTAGGAGGCTGAGGAGGAGGTGAAGAAGTAAATGTGTGTGTGAATGTGTGTGTATTCTGAGTGTATGTGTTAGGCATCTTCTTGGGTGTGTAAAAGTGTGTGTAAGTCTAATAATAACGGACATTCTCGCATAGTTGTGTGTTTGCGTGTAAACTCATTTGAATCCACCACTGACATCTGTTCATTAATGCATCTCTGAGTTGAGTTTGTCCTGGAAGATGTACAGGTTGTTGGTGGCAGCGATGGCGATGATGTTCTCCGTTGGATGCCAGGCCGTGTGGAGGATCTTCTTGGTGAAATCCAGGCTGTCCACACTGATGTCGTCTTTCCTGCGCTTTCCTCCTGCGGCACAGACCCTCCGCGGCTTCAGGACGGCTCTGGGTTTGCTGCTCTCCCTCGACGCCTCCAAGGTCACGTCGCGTTTGGTGTTGCGGTCGAACATGCGGAAGAAGTTGTTGTAGGCTCCAGTCATGATCACACTGCATGGAAAAAAAGAGGTCAGATCCACTCAGTACAGTCGGGAGATTTACATGATAAGTTTTGTACAAGACAAGCAGATACAAGGACCGATGTGGCTGTTGGAGAATATTTACTGTCATTTCATAACATTATATTCTTTTTTTTCCTCCCTTTTTTTTTTTAACCTGAAATAGTTTAATTTCCTTCCACATTTTCAGATATTCTTACAAAGGAGAAAGAGCTTAAAGCTTTGACAAAAGCACCAAACCTTGAACACATCTTTACAAGAGTCCTGACTCTTGTCCCATGGTTCTGTGGGGTTTTGCCAAATTCAAACAGGCTCTCCGATAATCTTGTCTCCTTGTAACTTAGCTTGTTGAATGAGTACAGAATGACACACATACACATGAAAAAGACATCATTCAGGTACCTGTCCGAACCGTTCCAGGCACATTCAAATTTGTCAAAGATGCAGTCGTTCTCATAAAGGGAACACAGCTTGCTGCGGAGGTAATCATGAACCTGGAGAAACACAGACACACATAGATGTAATTAAAAATGAGTTCACTCTTCACAGCCTCACCTACAGATAGTCACTCTCACTGCAAACTATTAATAGAAGAGAGTAAAACATACACACACCTAATCTGCCCAAGCAGTAACACAAACCTCCCTAAAGGCAGCGATATTAAGACGATAACCTGCAGCAATACAAAAGCCAGAAGTATAGTTTGATCTAAACACTTTTTCTGAAACACTAAATCCACGAACATCCAGTTATCTATTAACACACTCTCCAAAGCGGTGATAACAGTTAACACGCACATACACATATTTACAGACTGAAAACCTCTTTTTGTGTGTTTTTCCATTCGACCTGTCTGTGTCAGCATGGTGTCTGTTGGGTGATGCAAAGGCTTGAAATCCACACCGTCCTGTAGCCACAGTGCTCTGCACCGAGCCCCCCCTCTCACGTTCTGCATAAAGTCAGCAGTCACCAGCCGCCTTGCAATCAATAGGCGGTCAAGCTGAGGGCGTCTCATGGTTGCACATCAAACCCCGGGACATTTTTTGTTTTCCCAAATGGGTAATTTCAGCAGACTGAGAGAAAATGTCAGCCGGAGCTAAATATATAGTAGTTTTTTTTCCTTTTGTATTAAGTCTGCACTGTCCCAGATTTGGGGTACATCATCCTTCATCCCAACTAAATTAATACATTTTCAAGAATCAACAATATGTCAATCCACAAAAACAAATTTAAAAAAGAAATTAAAAAAAAGAAAAAAAGATTCCTTTTTCATGCCGTTTTCTTACTGCTCAGTCCTTTTACTTTTATTCAGCATTAAGAAATGTTATGTGACAGATCTTGTTAATAACGTGATAAAATGTGATACAGACACAATATCCACACTAAAGCAAGATATTAAAATACTTGAACATCAGTTGAACCCTTGTAATATATTAAGCTTCCTTTGTCTGCAGTGACTAACCTGTTTCCAGTAGCAGCAGGTCAGAGCTGTAATATAGTGTTGGATTTATCTCACAGTTTAGTTCTGGGTTTTACTGTCATCTTTTACTGACTTTTAAGAATTCTATCTTGTTCTGACATTTTCCTTTTAACCCATTTATGCTGGACTCAACTTTTGAAAGTACATTCCTTTCTGACTGGTGGTGGGTTTTGCGGGTAGGATAAAAAATGAGCATGTTTTATGTCATGTGTCAAGAAATATAATCAATCATATTTCATTCAATGTTGATTTCCATACATGCAAAGATTTGCATTAAAATAGTTTCCATTTCATGACTGTACCTCAGACATTAACAGATAGACTTGTTCAAACAGTAAACATTTTTTTAAGTTAAAAAAGGGAAAGTCTTACATGGCTCTGTCTAAACAAATTAGGATACTTTGAATATAAAAACTGATTATCCCACAAACAATATTACTCCATTTGAACCCTGCAGTGTTTGTGATGATGTTTTCATTTTGGTACGATGCATTGGATGCCATTTTCTCTTCAGCTTTAGTAGTTTCAATAAAAATAAAAAAAATAAAAGAACATTTTCTCTGTGGCACCATATTACATGCAAACAGTAAAATTATTTGGAAGAATGTATTTATATCAAGTGCCATCTCATTGACTCAGAACTCCAGACTAATAGAAGAAATGCTGACCAGCTTCAATTATTCCTTCAGCTTTTAGTCCGATTTCCTTTCTTTTCTTTTTTTTAACCTGAACTAAGCATTTTCCAATCTGCTTGAGGAACAATAATTATCCATGGATGCCAACTTCAAGGGACAGCAGGCTTCCTCATTTATTTACAATTTGTCTAAATAATTTTGCAACTCCTTCCTCTTTGTGCACGTCAACAGTTCTTTAGCCCCGAGTTTTTTTTAAATTTTGTTTCAATCAGCAGCTCTTTATAACAACTAACAAACTCTATATTTTGAAGAGTATTTTTTTTCTTTTAAATAACTAAGAAGCTCTGACTTCCAGTCGATTTCACTGACTGAGGTTAACAAAGTTCCCATAACTCTATCTGAATGTTTGAATGTTTAGATAACAACAGATGTTATATAAACATCAGACCATATTCAAGACAGACTCATGAGGCTAAAGAGTTAAATAACTGGCTTTCTTGTTTTCGCCTCCTGATGCTGCAACCTCTGCCATTCCTCTCATCTTATCATTTACCCTCCCCATTCTCTCCTCCTTTCATCAGGCTTTCCTCTTTCTCCCTCCCAAACACACACCCCTTGTCTCCCTCCTTCCCCCTCTTCCTCCCTCTCCATGCTGCATTGCAGATCTAGGTGTCAGCCACTGTGTAAGGTATCCCTCCTTCCTGTTTTACTTTATGAGTGGAAGCTCGGCTGCCTATAAATAGCTCCAGTGCGTCTTAGCCTCCCACCCCCGCTGCCTCATAGGCCCTCACATGTCAGGCAGACACACACACATGCACACACACACACAAACTCACATATTCACCTACATACCCATGTCAGTAATACTAAACACACAGCAAAAGGATAGGTGAAGAAACATTTCTAATGTCCATAAATAAATAACCAGGCGCTTGTGTTGCCTACAGTCAGCACTGTCAGGTTCCACTGGCAGATACATTTATTTGCTAATGCCAACATGAGCAAACAGAAAAATGCTCTTTATTCAGCTTATTTAGTTTCATGTGTGTATTTTAGAAAGTGTATCAAAGCCCTGTATTATCTGTCACACATGCAGGTAAAATGTATGATAATATACAGTTTGTATTATTTACGATATTACTAGAGGCTGCAGTCCAAAGTTATAGCATTGGGTATCGACTGGTTTAACGTGAAGCACTGTCTCTGGCTTGCAATCAATGCCATTACCCTTCAAATGTTTTTGGAAAAATTCAGTTCTTGGTAAGTATTGTGATTGTGTGAAGTAAGCGGCTGCCCATAATTCATTTCAACTGCCTTTTTCCAAAATGGTAATGCCCTACTCACAAACTAACATTTATCCACCCAAAAACGTGAACAAAACAAGATTAATTCCAACCAGATCATTTAAAAATCGATAAAATTGACACATTTTTCACACTTTCACCTCCTTTCAAGATTAGAGATACTGTTCATCTGCAACTTGTCCATTATAAACAAAACCATTCAGTTTTGACAGTGGCCTACCTCCAGTGCTCTCTATCCTGGTACCACTTTGGAGTATTTTTAATGGAGGAAAAAGTATCACATACCAAGAATCTCCAGCTGTCTTGAATGTGCAACTGTGGACAACATCCAGACCTGATTTTTGAGACCCTGTCCAGAGTTCATGTGTGGAAACGACTCAGCAGAGCATCAAGCACCTCAAAACACAGAAACCACTAAAATAAAAAGATATTTCCTTGTGTTGTGTTTTAACGATGCAGCAGAAGAGTCCAAGATTACACATCAGTCCACGTTTAGTTTGGCTAACGTGGGGTCAGCAGAACCCACAGTGCAGTGTATCATTTTCACAATCACAAACTCCCAAATGATAATGTGAAAGAAAATATTTTAGTGCAACCCCTGTCCACTTCATCTTAAACCAAATCTACTCCCTTATAGAAAAAAAACCTTTGTCATTTCAGCTGGGTATGAATATCGTGTTTGTTATGCATGGTCAGGCACACACCTGGTATGTCTCCAGGGGTTTGCTCTCCATGTTGAGGTCCCAGACTTTGGCTGTCAGGTAGTCTCTGGTGAGTAGATAGCGACCGCTGTGGCTAAACTTCACATCCGACACAGAGGAGATAATCTCAGAGAAAAAGGAGCGAGCGCTGGGGTCTTCGGGCTCCTCAAACACTGCATTGGGTTGGAAAGATATAGAAACAAGAGAGTGAGTGTTGTTGATTCAACCAACAGACAAAATCAGATGATGAATATTCACATGATGGCCTTTATTTCATGTACAAAGATGAAGAATGTCTCAGATGAGTTATGATAGGAGTCTATGAGGCAGTGAGCACACAGAGATTTTCAAATGTCCAAATGTTTTCCAAAATAAAGTTATATTAAAAGGTGACACTGAAAAACAAAAACAAAAGCTCAAGCTGCTTGTTGGGTACAGCTTGTGCTGGAACATTGCACCTCTGACTTATGGTCAGAGCTGTAAATCAAATGGAAAACATTTCCACAGGAACAAAATATGGAGAAGCAGAAAAAAGTCTGAAAGGAACAGGCCCTGATTTAAAGAAGGAATGTATCATAAAAAGATTTGCGGTCCCTTGAAGGGAACAGATTTGTGGAGAATCCAGCCTGTGCTATATTAATGCAAAAACAGACCTGAGGCAGAAAGGACTACAGGACAAAAAGTCAAAAATAACCAAAAGAAGTACATTATACTGTGAGCTACAGTGTGACAAATCAAACTTCTTGCAGTTTACTTTCACATGGCTTGCTGAGTAAGTTAGCTAAATGGGTGGTAAATGGACTTGTGCTTATGTAGCACTTTTCCAGTCATGTTGACCACTCAGAGCACTTTACACCCATTCACACACACATCAGGCAGCAATGGTTCAGTGTCTTGGTCAAGGACTCTTAGGCATGTAGTCAGAGGAAGCCTGAAATTGATTTGCTGACCTTCCAGTTGGAAGACAATGGCTCTTCTACCTGAGTTACAGCTGGCAGAGCTGGTGAAGGAGGTTTTACACGTTTTAGTTTGTTGACTAAAACATGTGGAGCTCAAAAAGAAAAATCTACATAACTGCACAAAAACTATGTGAGGTTAAAAGTGAGCACAGTGGTGCTTTGAGTTACATGTTAAAATCCTCCTAATGATATAACCTAATGTTTAGCAGACAAATGTTTAGCATCCCAGGTAGCCTGTTAGTATTAAAGTGACGCTACATTCTTCTGACCTTAAAACTCTGATATTCTAACTTGTTTTGATGGTGCACTGACATTTATTGTGTGCATTCCTGTAGCTGTTGTTGCCCTGCAGCAGGCTGAGGCTGAGAAACTGTACTTCACAACTTTATTTTCATTTGGAATGCACACCATGGCTAATTCATCAAGAAAACGGGTTATGACAAAGAGAACAGGGACAGAGCAAGAAATAAGACAAATGTCAACATTGGGCTGATTCTGTCTGGCTGGAGAGAGCTCAGAGTTGAAATATTATGTAATGGATACTAAATTAGCCATTGTTAAGCAGTGTTACTCTGAAAATATGCCAAAGTTCAACTGTGGGACTTTAAGGAATTAAAAGTTAACAAAAAGTTATGAATAAGCTGATTGGAGTGATTACCATGGAAGAGGAGGTTATGTTGTTGGTTAGTTTTCATTTTGCTACCATGTCTACTGAAAGTGATAAAGTGTCAAGTGGGCCCAGATCTATACAGCATCATGCTCTTGCAGGTATTTGGTAATGGAATAAAACATAATAACAATTAAACTGTGTTGTGTTAACTGAGAGGTCTGAGGAAAATATTTCCTTTTGGGACATGAAAGTGTGTCACAAATTTCACTGCAATCTATCAAAGAGCTATAAAGAAACATCACTCAAAACCAACATCAGATTCCATTTGTTAATGGAGGAGCTTTTTGAAACATCAAATAAAATCTTCCCAGGATGAATTTCCTTGAAACATGGATGATCTGTTGTGTAGACTTAAAAATGGATGAAAGTGAAGAACCAAAACCAAGTACTTCATAACTGGCCCTAAAGCCATGTTGCTCATATAATTAAAACATACTGTAAAAACTCCAGCAACAGATTGTTTATTTGACAACCCAGCAGCCTGAGAAAGAATTGATGTAAAATCACAAGATATGCTCTGTAAAACTACCAGAAAGAAACATTTTTTAACCCTAAAAATCCTCAAAAGGAATCAGTCTATATTTTAAAAACACATGTAGGTGTCTTAACAGTCTCAGCAGGTTGACTCACATTTGGAGTGCCTGTCGCACAGCGCTGCTTCTCTCATGTCACAAAGACGCAGGGTGCCTTTGCTGCTGCTGTAGACAAACAAGTTACAGTGGTGGGGGTGAAACTCAGCTGCTGTGATCACCTCTGTCAGATCCTCCATGTTGGCTGGTTTGATGTCCACAATGTCTGATAGAAAAGGTCGCATTTAGGGAAATACCAGAGAACCTGATTTTTGAAAAAAAATTTTACAGTATGTTATATAATCACCACCAGACTATATAAACTGTAAATAATAAGTACATTAATTTATGCATTCATACAGAAATGGTAATGACTCAAATGAATACTGTATCAGCTGCTTTAATTAATGTGAAAACCCACCCAAGTACATAATCCATAGAAAACACAAACACCAGTGCATGTGAATATAAACATTGCCAACTCACTGTAAATATTTCACAGAGCAATGAAGCAAACCAATAAAGAAATATCTTGAGGGTATTGTTGGTGGGAAAGTAATTCCTTATTCAAATAAATTGTAATATTATAAATCCTGTCTGGGTCAGAGATGTGACTTTCTGCTGGATTACAACTCTGAAATGAGCTAAAATATTTATGCATCTTATGAATTATTCATTAAAATACACTTTCTTTCCTGGAGAATAATATCCCCCTCCCCCCAGAGATGTGTGTCTCTGTGCAGTTTTTTAGACAACAAAGTGGGATTTACAGTCTGGGAGTTTGTTATGTGTGTATCTGTGGGGGCAGAGGTTTTTTTCTTGAGCATGTGCAAGAATCAGTGTGTCAAATGTATGCATTAATTTTCTGGTGTCCATTTGTTTGAGCACTCTCATTTGTATGTGTGAGTGTTTGACGTCTGATTGCTGTGCCAACACAAACCAAAAAAGGATACTGAAGCTGCGGTCAGTGATGTCCAGATGCCAGAGGTTGATCCTCAGGTCGTCGGCTGACATGTAGGTCTCGTAGTCCGAGTTGACAGAGATGGAGTTGACGTGGTAGGTGTGGGCATTGGCAAACACTCGCCGTGGGCTCACCTCCACCATCAGGTCCATGGGCTTCAACACTGGCACCTAAAAAAGACAAACAGACCGTGTAGTGTCCTTATTTGCTGAGAAGAATGAAAACATCCAGGATGTAGCATGCATATTTAACTCAAATTATTTAATTATATGATTCATCAATATTTGATGCTGCCTGTTGGCATCAATAATACAGAACTGAAAAAATAAAAACCTGATTTATTGATGGTATGTTTTTGGCTTAAAGGTTTTTTGACTACATTTTCATAAATTCTTTGCCAACACATTTTTAGCTTGATACACAAGTATCAGTTTTGTATACAGCGCCAACATCACACACATGTTGTCAGACCACTACAAAGACAATAATACTGTCATACAAAAAGTTGTACACACACACACACACACACTCACACACACACACACACACACACACACACACACACACACACACACACACACACACACACACACACACAGTTATGGACCACCAAGATTTAACTGCTAATACAAATAATGATGCTTCACTTAGTACAGACCTAGTACAGATGTTGTACTGCAGCTCCACATTGCTGAAAAGAAAGGATTTCACCACCCCCACACACTCATAAGCTTGTCTATACTGTGTGCCAGTGACCCATTTATGTACATGCAAGCACAGCTTTATCCACTGACCCAGTTTTATCCAGCCATTAAGTAAGACAGATAAGACAGCTATATAAGAAAGGTATGATACTATAGATACCTGTAATGAGGTGACTGTGGAGATGTCCTTGATGCGGCCCTCCTCATCCTTCAGGTTGTATCCCTCTGGCCGTTTGTCTCTTTCACTCACCTTCCACAACTTAATGGTCTTATCTGGAAAACATGCAGGACTATTAAAAGCAAACCATGCAGGAAATTCCGATGAAAAAAACAACATATACACTCAGAGTAAAATAATGCCTCTCTGTCAATTTTACCAGTAAATATGTTGGTTTATTTCTCAGCAGAGACTGTGCACTCTGAAGAGTCTACACATATTCTCCGGAGGGAGAAATAGGACTTTCATGTAAAATCCACAGACACAGCACCCTCCCATGTGTTGTACGGAGGTGTGGTGTGGATAAGATCATTTGTATTTAAGAATATAACTGCTGTGAAGCTGTTACTAACTTCCTGACAGATATGTAGAGGTTGAGCATATGAAGTCATTGAAAGGCGGCTGGAAACTGTTGTAATCTTTAACTTGGGAAAAAAATTGACAAATAGGTTGTAAATCAGGTAATGTTATCCTAAAAAGCATCTAATACAGAAAACAAGATGACTTTATTTTTCAGTTATCTCAATCTCAAGGTCAAATATGTTGTGATTGCAAATTCTAACATCCCACTTCCTGATTCCATCCAATGCAACATAACTTGACGGAAAAGTGGAAATGGGTCGAAATTTGAAAGGTTGCTTTTGCATATCAGTAACTAAAAAGTTCAACTTGAAGGCCCTATGAAACATTTGGCGGAGTGCTGTGTGCCACTTGATATTTACAGTTATCCTGTTAAAGTTCAGCTTAATCCAGATGTAGATTTTTCCCTGTTAATGACCTTGATTCGTATTCAGTTTTGATGAAGTTATGTTCTGTGTTGTCAAATTGAATACAGAGCCTGTTGTGTTGCTTTGTGTTGTAGTTTGTGCTGGCCAGCTCAGAGCAGTTTGAGGAAACACCAACCAATTGAATTGCCTGACCAATGATGTGCCTGCCCACTGTAGTTTTCCAGGAAATATGTAACTAAAATGTGAAAGATTTATGACTTCATGTCACCATTATGCCAAACACTGCTGTAGTGAAGTCACACAGTGCCTGTTCAAATGTTTCAGCATCATAAATGAATGATATGAAAGCAGAGATAATATTTCATATGAATAAAAACGCTAAAACATCTGAACATCTCTGATTGCAATCTTCAAAACATTCAGACTGAAAATTAAACTACTTTAAATTGTACAAAACGGATATTTTAGGATTTCAGCCAAAATATTCAATAAAAATATCAAAACAAGACAAGCTAATCAACCTCAGTCCAAACTCTCAGGAATGACAATGTGTATCATAGTGAAAGTAATAACAGCAGCATCAATACCCAGCTGCAGAAGCAGCTCCTACATTTTTCATACCTTCCATTATAAATAATATAGTACTTAAAGAAATCAATAGCAGGGCTCTCAGGGTAAATCTATAGATCTTCCAGTATGGTCATAAGCTCAAAATGCAAACTATAAATTTAGACCTCCCTGCCAAGCAAGATAAACTCGGATGCCAGAGCTGTTCAGATTTTTAACGCAATACAACCAGTGACTGTTCGCTGTTCAGGCTTCTGACCAAAGAAGTTCTAAAGTCTTAACCCCATCATCCTCTGCACAAAACAAAAATATTTCAGGATACATACTCAAATTCAATCAGCAATAACGTCACAGTTGTAAGACACAAAAGAACAACCCCTATATGTCAGGATGAGGATTTTCCTGAGAATTTTAAATGAAAAAAAGCACTATTTTAATTGATATCTAATCAAAATGTTTTCATTAAATAGTACACAACACCCCCATAATAGGCCGGTAGAGACTGATATTGCTGATTATGTTTGAGAAGTTCTGAACAGCTCCCGTATTAAAACCCATGCAGCATCATCCATTTTAGTCATGGCACTTCAAGAAAGCCTTTCCATTGTGTCACACTCAGCGACCTTTTCAAAATGGTCAGCTACGTTTTAATAACAGGCCCTGGCTCCTATTGGCTATGTATTTGCTAGGCTTGTGTGTCTGTAGGGGGAGTTTCTCTGCTCTTACCATTGGTTGAGAGGAGGAAGTGTGCGGCGTTCTGCTGAGGCAGCCATCGGATTTTATTGATCTTCTCCTCAATCTCCAAACTCTTAAGGTAGTCGAATTCTGGCTCATGGCTCTGAAAGGTGCTATACACATTGTACTCTCCCTGGGAAAATGGCTCAGTCTTGCTCTGTCACAAAAAATGAGAGAAAATATGAGAAAAACATATTTTCCAAGTGTACATTAGAGCATAACATAAAACTTTTGCTTAACTTGTTAGTGTGAAGAAATATTACAGCATTGTACCACTATATTGATAAACTTTCTGATACAGTAGTGTTATCAACTATTTATCAACCAATTTATAGAGTATCTGGGGGGAAACACAGACATTTGCAGCTGTAACGAAACACTGTAAATTTGGCTAGGCTGTCTGTGTAGATGCTTACCTCAGGTTCCCTCTGAAAGATGACCACACGGCCCCCTTTGTCCCCTGTGGCCAGGAGCTCACCTGTGTGGTTGAACTCAACAGTGGAGATGATATCAGCTGGAGAGAGCAAGATGCAGAGACAAAGATGGAGAAAAACAGAAGGAGGAAGGAAGAATGTGGTAAGAGAAGAAATGATAAGGAAAGAAACACAGAGAGAAGCCATTAAAATGACTACAATCAACTATGAAATCTGTGAAATGTTTATCTGACATAATATGTAAGATTACAATAAGTGTGAAAAATAAAACACACTAATTATGAAAATTTGTTAGCCTACAACATATTCAAATCAAAGACAGACAAACACACAGCTGTTTCACAGTAGGCCCAGGTGTTATTTATGATCCACTGTGACACACAGACAATGACGCACAGGACTGCAGTGTCACGTGAGTTCATCATGTGAAGGGATCAACATGTTTTCCACAGTCTCTGCAGCGTGACTGCATACACAGCAATGCATCTGAATTTATAATTAGACACATTTTTTCTTTGTTTATTTGTTTCACATGTAAACCGTTTTTGTACGTTTCGAAATATTTTTGTATATTAATACAATGTCCGTATTGGTTGCTTTGTGTGAATAAATCACACAGGTTTTCACGATATACCATTTGCACTGGTCCTTCCTGCATCACACAATACACTGAATCTGAAACAGAAAGCTCTCGGTCATGCCGTCTTATTGAGGACATGTATGTCTGACATCTGAGACTTGAATCTGGTTTGACTTTGCATGTAATCTGCTCCCTGTCCCGTCTATTTATCCTCCTCTCTTTTTCCCCTTTGTGCAGCAGATTTGAGATTGAGTAATTCGTTTGGAGACAAATCTGCAGCAGAGTCATTAAAGTCTGAGAGGTTAAACCTCTTGTGAAGTGATGCAGACAGCGTTTCTATAATGGCCCATACAAGACACACCACCTAGATTTTATAGTAGGTGTATAGATACTGAAAAATATAATCAACTTGTATTTATTCAGTTTGATCTAGCATTTTCACTTGTTTTGTACTCCTACAAAACTTAAACATTAATTAATTAACTTAACCTTTGTCTTTCCAACAAGCTCAGTCTCTTTATCGATCTGAACTGCATGTTCAGCTCAGTTGTGAACTTTCAAATCTGCAATCACACAAAGAGGGCATTGGGAACATGAAGTGATGCTGATCACTATGGTGATAACAAGTCAATCTTAAAAAATGGTCATATTCATCCTCATGGTGACAGTGGATGCTCGTGTTCACATAGTGTTTCATACAGAGCTGGTTCAGTTCAAATTGACTTCACTTCCTGGTTTATGGGGAAACTGTGACGTGTAAAATTTTAGATGCACAAAAATCACTTCTAATGGAGTGATATTTTTTCTACAAAGCTAAGCTGCATGACTGTGGTTTAACTACCGTCAGAAGGCATATCATTCTCTCCTACTTTACTTCCTAACTTATTTGTAAAACGTCTAAATTTTGTTATGAGAATCTGCCTTTTGTTATAGTTAAAATGGGCTCAGTTTCTTGGTTATACACATTTGACTTGAGGACAGTTTTACACTGCCAATTGAAAGTTTGGAGATGCTTTCTCATTGGTTTTAATGGGAAAGTGTGTCCAAACTTTTGACTGGTAGTGTACTTAAAACCTGATTTGGTATTTGAAGTATTCTGAAAGTAGTAGTAAATCAGGGGTGCCCAACTCCAGTCCTCGAGATCTACCATCCTGCAACCTTTAGATGCAACCCCTGTCCAGCACAGCTGAGTCAAATAGCTCTTTCTGCATGTCAATCAGCTCTGCAGAGGCCTGCTAACGAGCCACTTATTTGATTCAGGTGTGTTGGAGAAGGGTTGCACCTAAAAACAGCAGGATGGTAGATCTCCAGGACCGGACTTGGGCACCCCTGTAGTAGATATTGACCTTAGAGTGTCATGGTTTGGACTTTTCGTGTCTTAGTTTTCCTGTTTTATTTTGTCATTTTTCCTGTTTAGCTCCCTTATGTCTTGTTTAGCTTTTGTTCCTGTTGATTTCGTACACCTGGGTTCATTTAGTTAATTTGTTTCACCTGTGTCTTGTTGTGTTCAGTGTATTTACACCCTCGGTTTCAGATCTATGTCGTAGATTCTTTGTGTTAGTCTCCTTAGTGCTTCTGTTTGGATTAAAGCAGGCTTTAACCTGCATCCCTGTTTCTGCGTCTCTGCAATTGGGTCCATACCTCCCCTCACCCAGCTGTGACATAGAGGACAATCTTTTTCTGATTATCTATGAAGAAAAACGCTATTTTAAAAGAATTTTCGAGATAAGCAAGCTTGGACTGTACTCTTTTGGTACTTTACTAACCATTCATTCATTTTTTAACTGCTTAATCCAATTCAGGGTCGCGGGGAAGCTGGAGCCTATCCCAGTTGGCTTTGGGCGACAGGCAGGGTACACCCTGGACAGCTCGCCAGTCCATCGCAGGGCCACACAGAGACGAACAACCACTCATGCTCACACTCACTCCTATGGGCGATTTAGAGCAACCAATTAACCTAGCATGCATGTCTTTGGATGGTGGGAGGAAGCCGGAGTACCCGGAGAGAACCCACGCATACACGGGGAGAACATGCAAACTCCACTTTAGGTGTGACTGTGTTCATTCATGCAGCCCACTTTACTGACCAGAATTATTGAATTCCAAGAATAATTTTGGAAGGATGCAAATACTGTCACCCTGTACTAATTATTACTATTATGTATTAGAAGATCGCAGAAGATTTCATGGTAACAGTGTCTGGAACTATCTTCACACTGCAGGCCTTAATGATCAATGTTGATTTCCTGTTCAAATCCAATTTTTGTATGTTTGCTCATTACATTTTTAAATGTGACCTGAATAGTTCACGATCCTGAAGTGACCCGCATGGTCAGTCGAACATGGTCACGCACAGAGCACTGTTTACAGACACAAACATGGAGGATTCTACGGTCATTTCATTGACAATTTTATCCATTGATCAGGAGACCAATTAACCTTCCCCTGGGTAGGAGGAAGCTAGAGTACCTGGAGAAAACCCATACATACATGGTTAAAACACGCAAACTCCACACAGAAAGGCCTCTCCCCAGCCAAGGTTGAAACCAGCTCGAACCAGGTTGAAGAAGGTTGTTATGATGTTCCTACTCTGAGCAGTTGCTGTAACATTAGTAAGGAGGAATGTGTGGATGTGGCGTCAGAGCCAGGAGGGGTGGGATCAGGATGCGAGGGGTTTCATCGAGAAGGACTTCTTTCAAACTTAAGAATTTCAAGACATCCCTTTCACCACATCTGTCAACACATCGCCTCAAGACTTTCGAGGCAGGTCACGTTGCACAGGAGACTCATCAATCTGAGAAAGTAAGTAGGAGTGGGGCTGTACTGGTTGCCAAACCTTGACTAACTTGTTTGGCATAATCAAATCCTCTGTTTGCTTTAGTTCATGGCTTTTGAAGAGCTGTGTGTGTCATGTCTTCATGCCTGAGGACATCAAACTATTTCAGGGAAATTATCTCCAGGAGCTCCAGAATGGCATCAATGCAAGCGAGACCTGGCTGCTCAGACTGGAGTTTCATCTGATAAAATCTGATATGTATCAGATTTAGTACCACATTGAAAAGTGACCTGAATCCATTTGTAAATGTCAGATTTAATGTAACTTGTGCTGTTCACACAGTCAGAAACTAATCATATATCGGTCACAGTTTAGCAAAAAAAAAACAGTCACATTTAACTGCAGTGTGAATGTAGCCTATATGTCTCCATTTACAAGCTTCTAGTGTCTGTTTGCTGGCCGTTGCTGGCAGCTTGCCCTTGTGATCCAGAGTCCTTCTAGTTAGAATACGTTTAAGATTTTTACAAGGAATTTCAGAGCGATATAGTCAAGGCCAGTTGAAGGCAGTCCTTTTTCACTTTCTATCAATCCTTCTACTTTTGTCTTGTACCCTTGGAGTCATCGCCTCATTCAATAAGCAAGAAATTCACTTCAAGTCGAGGTTTATTTGTTTTTTTACACTGGGTAACAATCTTCATTGTAAAATGCTTTGGTATTCCTGTAATTTCATCACTCCTCTGGAACATTCAGTGCCTCCAGGACGAGAGGCAAATCAGCCCTGCAGCAACACAGAACCTTTACAATGTTTTGATAAAAGTCGGGTGTCTATTTCATTTGGATTTTACCTGCAGTGCATTACCAGAGAGCCAAAACAATTTAGGCTCTTCTATTGCTTCTAATTCAGTTTTATTATTCATTACTATTATTTTCTTAACCTTTTTCAAGCCATCAGGGATTCATGACAAAGGTCCTTCTTGTTTCTGGTTAGCTTGATGGTTTTAAATGCCCTCCCTTTCATCTAACAACATATTTCTGTCATATTATTGAAAGGCCCTCACCCTATTGTTTAGAAAAAAACAGAAACAACAATTCCTGCTGATGCAATACACCTTACACCTGTTTGTCATAAGAATTTTAAAAGCTACACTCTTTGTTGCTGTTAAATAATTCTGGATAGCATACAGAAAATGTTCAAATTATTAAAAATGGGTTATTTTCTTTCATTTCGGTTGATTCTCCTTTTAGGTACCACAGACATATCCCTGTATGGGGTTAATAATTATAACCAGCACTGCAGCAGTGGAACAATAAAAAGCTTGTCAGCATTTATTAACAGGGCAGTTCTGCCTCATTGACATTTTTCAGCAACAAAAACTCAAATCGGCTACTATCCTCAAAAATATCACAGGTCATCTTTAATAATCCACTGGACTCAGATTTGACAGATGAATACGTCCTCACATGCTTTTTTCTGTAATAAAAATAGAGCACAGAGAGGTTTTTTTGAGAACTAGAGCTGAAACATTGCCTATTTTTCAGTGGCCTTGAGCGAGATGAATTGTATGATGAGTGGAGGCAGGGACTGCTCTTGAACCTTGCAAAACACAACCATACTTCCTCCACCTCACACACTATTACTGGTTACCTTCTTCTGTTTGTTTTTTTATTAACATTTTAACACAATTGTTTTTTTAAACATTTTTGTCAGTCTCTTTTTCTCTCTGTACTTTTATCAGGTCTTATCCCATGCTTCCCAATGTCTCATTTGTCACATCTCACACCCTCGTTTCTTTCCACTCTCATCCCTCCCCCCACGGCACTCTGCTGCATGGCTGAATGTGAGCGTGTACATAGCGGCAGTGATGCTGGTGGTGGAAGAATGGGCAGAATGGGAAAAGAAGGTGAAGGGAAAGAGGCACTGGGATGGAGGCGGTAGAAGGGAGATTCTCTGGTGAGTGGGAGTTGCCATGGTAACGGGCTAAGCCAACCAGTGGCTGTGGTACTCGTAACGGATTGCCGTATATGGTAGTCTGATGAAGGAGGAAGTGAGATACATCAATCCACTCCTCGCAGGAAGAATCAGCGTAGTAAAATAATTAACCACTGCAGTTTTGTCCACTAGCCAGTGCTGAACTCCAGGAGTTGGGGCATACATCAGTTCACTAATCTGAACCTCTACATAATCAAAGCATGCACACATGATGGTAAAATGTGCATGCCATCAAATTCACAAACATCTGTAAGGAAATGAGGTAGCTGTGGATACACACGTTGTAATACAGTGTAAATGTGTGTGTTTTGTACTCTGTGAGTGTGTGTCATTCAATCCAGATAGAGAAAAAGCTCAGCTAAGCAAAACCACAAAAGCAGCACACAATGTAACTGAATAAAATATGGAGCACACACTCAACCTCCACCCTCTGTATCTTGGTCTTTCTCTATTTGCTTCTCCTGAACACACACAAGACTAACAATCATCTGTCTCTTTCATTCTTTCTATTAAAAGAGTGTCACCGAAAAATGAACAGAAAGAGATGCTGCAGAAACAAGCAACGCTGTTCTTTTGCAGTACACTGTGAATCTATGATGTGTGTAAGTCTGAGATGGTCCAGCTGTAACTCTGTGTCATCGTATAGATCTGTGTGTGTGCTACAATAAAGAAAGGTTGCTGTGTCTCCGACAAACAGTCAAGCTTCAGCGGGCTTGTCTGACTCATTGTCACACTGCAGAAGCTGAATACACTGTGACTGAACATGCATAGGCCTGCCCACACACTACATTTCAACAGTGAACAATACACGGCATGAATGAACACAGTCACACCTAAAAAAGCACACAAGAACTTGAATGTAGAATCAAGTGTTTAAGAGTAAAAGCATCACTGATCAATTAAATTAATTATTTGGAATATAATTAATGTATAATCAGAGTTCCAATAAAGTTGGGATGTTGGGTGAAACAAAAATAAAAAATAAAATTATTTAACTTATCTTCAATTAAATACACTTTACAGACAAAACGCAAAATGACAAGACTGAATGAAACAGACGAGTGTTATGATTGGGTGAAAAAACCTCAGTCATTCACCAGCAAGAATGAAGCATGATTCACCACTTTGTGAGCAACAATGAATAAATGAAATGAATGAACATTCTATATTATCATAAAAAGAGTAATAGAATCTGAAGAAATCTCTGCAAGTATTCGGCAAGGCTGAAAGCCGACATTGGATGGCCATGACCTTTGATTTCTTACAGCATTAAAAACCAACATCATTGTTGTGTGAGGAATATTATCATTTGAGCTTAGACACATATCAGAAAACCACTTCCAGTTAACATGGTTTGTCTGCTACTATACAGCATAAGCTAAAACTCTACCATGCAAAGCAAGGGTTTATATCAACAACAACCAGAAACACCACAAGATTCTCTGGCCCTGAGCTCAGCTGGAGTGACACAGAGTGGAAAAGTGTGCTTTAGTCTGATGAGTCCATACTTCAAATTGATTTCGGAAATCATGGATATTGTGTCCTGCAGGCCAAAGAGCGAAAGGACAATTAGGATTGTTGCTGGTTCAAAAGTCTGCATCTGTGATGGTATGGGGTATGTTAGTGCCCATGGCATGGGTAAATATGCACATCTGTGAGGGCACCATTAATGCTAAAGGTACAAACAGGTTTTGGAGCGACATATGTTGCATCCAAACAGTCTTTTTCAGAGACGTCCCTGCTTATTTCATCAGGACAATGGAAAGCCACATTCTGCATGTGTTACATGAGCATGGCTTCATAGTAAAAACTAGGTGCCTGCAGTCCAGACGTGTCTCCCATTGAAAATGTGTGGCATATTATGAAATGTAAAAACACAACAGACACCTTGGACTGCTGTGCAACTAAAGCTGAAAATCAAAAAAGAATGGGACAGAATTCCACATACAAAGCTTCAACAATTAGTGGAAGCCCTTCTTCTCCATGCTGATTGCAGAGAACTGGATTGCTCCAAATGCACCCAATCATTGGGATTCCTATGAAATATAATATATACCACTAAACCTAAAATATTTATTTGAAACAATGACAATCTTTGTATAGACATTACTTATCTAGTTATTACTGCCACTGTAGTAATAGTATTATTAATTATTATCATAATTATGTTATTTTTGTTGTTATTTTCGTTGTTGTGGGAGTCATGAATATAGTTAATAACAGCAACATTATTGCAATCAATATTAAACTATGAATTAAGAATATATTGTATATACATGTCTACATTTTATGATACAATGCCCTACAAGGCATCAATACTTCAGACTCAGCTGTTTTTGTTTTAAACTTATTGACATTTTCTCTCTTTTTTTCTTCTTTTTGTTCCTAAAATTATCTTCTACTTTGGTTACTTTATTAATTTAATTTTTATTTCTTTGTAATTTTCCAATATTCCTTTTGTTTTGTTATTTACACTGTCACCTACACAACTGCACTTTAAATACAAGCATTTGTGATAAAAGAAAAAAAGAAACAGGAAAAATAAATGGAATGGTGGGTGGGGTAAGGGGTGAGCCACTCCTCACTTTTAAAATAACATCAATATCCTATAGTACTTTAGTTTACATTTTAGATTAAATTATTTCTAAAGCAAAATCTAAATAAACTGAAATTAATAAACCTATAAATATTTATGAAAATTGTTAGTTCCAGCTACAGCGTAACAGTTCACACAGAGGAGAGGGGAGATTTGTGAGTAGATGAGAGCAGTGGTGGAGGCACAGGGAGGGGAAATCCTTTTTCGAAGGTTTCTATAGGGACAGAGTGGAGCAGACGTTCCAATTATAGAAATCTCAGTTCTGTGTGAACACGAACCATTAAAGTCGAGCCAAAAACACACACTCCTTAAAAGCAAGGACAAGCCACCACTCAGCAGGAAATGTATGTGTATGTGTGTTAGTAACTGTGTGTGCACGTTGTAGCTCAAGCACCCCACATTTCCAGTGTGTTTGTGCACAAGTGTGTGTACTCAATTACGCTGTAGAGAAATAAAGGGGAGGGAAGAAGTGAGAGAGAGGAGGGGGCGAAGCACATGAGGGGAGAGAGTGCCGGGAGGGGGGGGGTGTTAAATTGATCCCTGTCCTGCCGTTTTGGAGTTATCTGGAAAAAAAACACGATGCATGTGTTTGTGTTAGAGGTACACATGTGTGCAGGGGAGTGATTTAAACGTGGCACAGCAGGGAATCTTCCATTTCTGCAAACACATATCAGCACAATGGAGCAGAGCTGGTGTGAGCCTAATGACTATAGACACAAACAATTAGAATCAAAAACCAAGCCATCTTTAGGATGTGTGGAAATACACCTGTAATCCTGTCTTAGCTGCATGAATATCCCACAACTGCACGAGTTATCAAAGCTGCTAACTGTGACGTGTTTTACATAAAGATTATTTTGTATTTCCACCAAGCACATAGCATAAAAAAAGATTAGGAGATTAGCTGGTTTAATCCCAATTCAGTCCAATGCTACCGAAAACAGACTGAGCGTTGATGCCTTATGAATAAAAAAATTCATTCTTCATTCGAAAAACAACATTTTCCATTTTATTCTGTCATTCTTTTCTCTGTCTGCAAACACAGAGCTGTTACAGGTGTGTAATCAGTATATTTGAATTATACATTACCTTCTCAAATCCAAATGTTTATGTTTTTGTGTGCTTTAAGATATTAAACATCATACCTTTGAAACAAACAGAGTACACTGTTCACTTGGAAGTTGTAGATAACTCTATTTTCTAAAATAGCAATAAAACCTTACAACATAAATGAAAGATGAGCAAAGAAAAAAAAGCCTTTATTTGTACACCTATATGAAGTAAAAATCACCTCAGATGTGTTGACATGTGTTTAGAAGTTCAGAGACACACATATGTTTATAAATATGAGTAAGAACACACTATGAGCGATAGTCTTGATCCACCTTTTATTTCTTTATAAGCTGCCAGCATGCTTATATACATGTATATACAGTATAGAAGGCAAAATAATCTATACATTAATAACAGTAATTGAAAGTCAGAATTTCTTGTCTTTTCTTTTGTCTTGTCATTTCTTTAATTGTTCCACAGGAATAGTTCTCCAGACTTCTTGGAGAACATTTTAGAGCTCTACTTTGGATGTTGGCTGCTTTTTTTTTCCATGCACCTAAGATTATCCCACACTGCTTCAATAATGTTGAAGTTAGGATTCTGAAGAGGATTCATCACCTCATAAGACCCATTCTTTTTCTTTGCTGGACTCCTTAAGAACATCACTATTAGAGACTTTTCATCTGTGATGGACAAACGTTAGGCCTCCCACTTGTTATTTTGTTTGATACTCGCCCAGTTTCCTCAAACCTTTTAAAGCAGCACGGAACATGTTGCTAAGATATGAAAAGACTTTAGTAAAAAGCTTTTCAGGATTTACCAAGACACAAAAATACAACATCATATGTGTCATACTGCTTTTGTCCTTTGCCGATTATGAAATTAGAAGAAATTATGTGTCTCTCCGACAAACTGCTAGTTATTAATTGTGTGTAACAGGCTTCTGGGCTGGTGTGGTTTACAAAAGATAGGGACTGAAAAAGCAGGGAAACGTCTGAAAGCCACGAGAACTTTTGCTTAAAATTCATTAAAAGCTTACAAGTAAGTCTGACTCTTGATGCAAAATATAAAGAAATGGAGTGAATCAAGCCTTCAGCACAGAACAGAAATACAGATTTTTACAGAAATGGAATGGGTTAGAGGTGCTTTGATAGAAATGGGGTGTCTTGGTAAAGTTATTTAAGGAAATCCACCACATATACACATCCCAAACACACAGACACACACAATCCATACCAAAGCCAGCAGACTGAGACAAAAATAAAAACGCAGTAACAAAAATAGATACACCAAGAAGATGAGACAGGCAGACACAGACAAAGGCATGTTTAAGATATTTATAACACCCAGACTCACAAAGGAATTCATACTGACTCAAACTACTCCTGTACACACATTCTCCCTCTTAACACAAACGCAAACTCACATGCAACCACTCACACACATGGCACACACATAAGCTCTCATATTTCCACCTGGGGTCATGTAGCGCAAATGTGTGACACAGATATGACCTTTGGGATAGAAGAGGGTAGAGCACACACCTTCAGTGTAAGAGGCAAACGGCTCAGGCTCCAGAGAAAGGGTAGTGATGTCGGAGCACAGGACCTGGATGGGGCTCAACATCCTGGGGGAGGACTCCAGGGTGGAGAGGGGTGGACAGGATGGGCGGAGCTCTTCAGGCTATAGCCAGGAGCAGCCCTGCAAGAGGAGCAACGATGGATGGGAGGGAAGGAGGGAGGGAGAGGGGCAACAGGGAGGCAGAGGGTAAAGAAGGAGGACCGGGCAGGGTTTAGGGTGGGGACTGAGTTACTACATCACCACATTTGGTCATGAGTCCTCACCAAAGAAAATCTACTGGTAGTGTATTGATGATCACACTGTATCTATATAACATGAAAAAGTCACAAGTGGGGTCTGGCATGAAGGTTAGCAAAACATGAGGAATGAACAGAGTTAGATACCTAATCGCAGAGTCTCGGTATATCTTGTTATCGCTCTGATCAGATTTTGCTTCAAATGATAAGTCTGCTGATATATTACGACATAATTCTGACATTTTCCCTTTGAGTGGTTGATTAATTTTATACCTTTTATTTAATATTTAGAAAGTTTAAGTAACTTCATGAAATCATGAAATCTTCTTATAACAAGTCACAAAGCAAGCCAAACATCAGTTTAGAAAGACAGATTTTACTGCAACCACTTAGAGTCCAGATGACTTTATGGCTCAACTAACAGGGAAACTAAAAAAGTACAAAGACCTGAATCTTTACCAAAAGACCTAAAGTAATCACATCTAGTTTTTTAGTATGCAAGCTCATCTCAACATTGCTTTAAAAAAAGACAACAGCTTCTGTCCAGTCAGACTGAGAGCAGAAGACACAGTGGTTAAAGAAAAAGTCTGCCAAACCACCTCAGTATTAGTCGTTTTAGCTGTCATATAGTGTCTTTAATCCCTTCAGTCACTATTTATTTACCTCATAAAGCATGATTAAAAACATAATGTCCAATATAACTAATGGTAAAACATATCTTTTTTTACTTTACTGTGTGCTTTCTTTTGTACATTACTTTTATTTTATTGCATCTTGTGTGTGTGTAGTTTCCATGGTTATTGCTTTTACTCATTTGTTTGAGCATCTTACCTCTTTTTACCTTCCTTCATTGTTCATTTTACACAAAAATCTTCCTATGCCCCATACTTTGTGCTTATAAAAAATGGCAAAAAAAAAAAAAAAATTGAATTTTGTATAACATCAGACCTGCTACTTTATTCTTAAGTGTAATGCCTTATTTGAACTCATTTTTCTTATTTTACAAAAGGAAAGGCAGACATTGTAGAGCTGCAAGTGATCAAGAGTGATAAACTACTCTTACTGAATACTAACACAAGGCCATGGTGGACTGTGACAGTTCCAAAAAGCAAATCTGACTGATTTATTCATCTTCCTAATCTACATGTGTTTGATCTTCAATCTTGGGGATTTGCCATTTAAAATATCTGTATTTGCATATAATTCAAATGTAGCTATTTTAATACAGTAACAAATGCCCCAACACAGAAAAACATACAAATCTGCCAATCCAGGTTTTCTTTTAGTATAAATGTATGAAATGGAACTAAATTAGAGTATGGTGTTGATTTATTGTTTATATGTATTTATAGACTCATAAACACCTTGTTTTAGAACATTGCTATTTTCCTTTTTCATTCTTTCATCAAAGGACACATCAGTTGGATTGGGAGGCTGTAGCAAAGGGAGATATTTTGAAAGGGTAAAATATGTAAGGGAGGAAAGCAAGAGATGGAGGGAAAAAAAGGAGAGGAGGGACAGTAAGGCAAAGGGAGGTTAAGCACCCATCACCTGAAGGAGTTAAAGGGCAGAGGAATCCCCATGGGACGATCAATAGGCACACTCATGTATGCGTACGAACAAAATATTTGTTGACACACACCCATACATGTACACAAACTTAACTACGTGTAATACGAATGCAACAAAAGGCACATAAAGAAAGATGGAGTCACAAAAACACACCCAAGCATAAAATCACATCTCTCCGTGCAACTCTACCATCCTCTGTCTTTCTCATGCACATAGAGAAGCACATTGTGTTTGAGCAGCCTTTTAAGCACTGTTGGATAATTGTTTGGCAGATGCATCACTACAGCACCGAGCAATGCTGTTAGCTGCATTAAGAGGAAAGACTGGGAAAGAGAGGGGGTCATTGGGGGATGGAAATGGAGGAGAGCGGATGGGGTAAGCATGAACGAAAGGTGGAGGGGGGTGGGGGGGAGTTAATTTTTAGGAATTAGGACATAATGAGATATTTTTATTTGTGACAGAAAATATTTGCTGATCATATGTAGAATTCTTATAGGAATTATTTTTATACAGAACGATTTGCCACAATCTCTGCTCCCAACGTTCTTCACAGCACTGTCACTAGTAATGCTCTGTGGCGTGTCCACCTCAGTGTGAGCTCATCAACAATTCACCCTGAATAATGTCTGTGCCTTCCTGAGATGTGCCGAATAATTAATACTGCCATTATTGGTGGGTGGAGACAACCTGTCAATCATCCTGACCATGCATGAAAAGCAGCATGTTTGCCATCATTGACTGTTTCTATGGCAATAACAGATAGGAGGTCCTGAAAGACCTTCCTAAAATGAACACAAAATGCTCATGGAAACACTTCATATTGAGAAAAGAACATTTACACACAATGGCAAACAAAGATATTTCTAAACACACACACACACACATTTATACAATCAACAGGCAGAACTACAGGTCTCTCCTGACTATAGCACTGCTTCTTTGTGAGGGGAATTATATGACACCTGATACACAAGAAGCTTAATATACTTTCTACAGTGATAAAGTGGATCATAAATGAGCTTGTAACACGTTCATGACCCTCTAATGATAATCCGGTCTGAGAAGCACTGCAAAAAATGAGCTGAGCATAAGTAACAAAACAGACAGTAGACAGCGTAAAGCTAAGATTAGTGGTGTTATTCAACGTTACACTCCATCTGTTGTGACAAAAGTTTACTCAGTGGATTGTTTGTGTGCAGCTGGGTTTTTCAATGTTCTTCCAACACAGATCTGATGTGTATTCAGTTTGACACACGCACCTGTTATGAAGAGGAGCAAGCAGCAACAGAGATAATGTGTGGTTTTGCTGGGATGTGAGATGACAAGCGGCTCAGTATTTATGCGAGAATGTGATGGGAGTTTCTGCTTTTCTTCATCTATAAAATTCTACATTTAGCACTAAAAAAGAAAAAAAAAACAACAACTAAATTTCCTCTTTCCTTAGGAGAAATGGACACAATTCAAGGCTCTCACAAGCACACAAAAACACTGGCCTCATTAATTCTTCCTTGCAGAGGAGCAAAATTATCTTAGAGACGGGAAAGGATGGATGAAGGAAAAATGCACAAGACTGGTTCAATTTTGAATTGTTGTTTATGTTGCTTTGTCTCCACTGCTGTGTAATCACTTAACACAGAGCTTAAATGAGACAAGAGGCCATCATAAGCTTGTTTTGCCCTAAAGCCAAGCACACACACACACACACGCACACACAAACTTCTCTAATACTCCATGAACAGATGCACACTTACATGAGAGAATATCTAAACAAATTGCAGACAAATTGATCTTCCTCTGTCAACTTACCTTCAGTCACATAGTTGTGGTCGGGGAGGAAGCCGTGGTGGTTGAGCGTCGGGGTGGCGTCAGTGTCTTCGCCCATCAGCGGGGCTGGGGGGAGCACCCGACTTGGTGGGACAGCGTGGTGGTGGTAGACTGCTGGTGGAGGGGGTGGTGGGGATGTCGGCCAGCACAGCTTCCATGCTGCTGCCCGCCGACACCTCCTCAGCACAGGGGCGCACAGCCGAGCATCCTATCCATAAATGAGGACGAGTAGTAGGCGGGGAGGGAATGGGGCTGTCCTGTAGGAGGGATGGGTGTCCACACAGCTGTTCTCGAAAGTAAGATGCAAACCTGCAGACACGTATTTAAACATGTGAGTTTGTTTAGTGAGCACGCATCACCCATGAGGCAAAAAGGATGGAGTGTGTCACATGTCCACCCTAGAGTCACTGAGTCCAGGTGTGGCCAGACCACTTACTTTCCCACAGACATACACAGCAGCTTACACATCATCAAGCTCTCAGGGATGGGTAAAGTCCTTGCTTGTTTATGGATTTTCAGAAAGAAGAGGAGATAAGAAAAACGAGAATGGGGGGATGGGAGGGAGGGATGAGCAGAGCTTGTGGATGGAGTATCTGCAGTGCTGCTCCTTCCGCAGTAAACTCACACACATGGACACACATAGAGTGGGATGAACACACACTCACCAACGCACTCAGCAGCCTGCAGGTCAGGTACTCCTCAGAGCGTCCTCCATAAAATAAATGTCTCTCCTCTGCAGCAGGTGAAGTATCTCTGATTGCTTGGCTGATCCAAAATGAAGAGAAAATTCCTTCTGGCCTCACACTCTGCTGCAGTCTGTGCTTTGGCGTATGTATAGAGGCAATAGTGAGAGGTAGGGAGAGGGGGAGGGAGCGTCAGAGAGGATCTATCCTGCTGCGCTGGTACGTTTGGGTGATGCATCAGTGGAGGCTCCGCCCTCTGTCTGGTACAGCCAATCATCACACACTTGAAAGATGCCTGACCACTGGCTGCAGGTGATTAACTGTTATGAAGAAGATGAGGGGATGGAAGAGTAGATGGCACAGCGTAAGTAACTGTCGTTTAAGGTTGTGAATAATGAGAGAGAAGCAGAAAGACCAGGAGAGGGAATCAAACCGTTTCACTTGACTTGGTGCTGAATATGACCCACACTACAGTGAGTGCCAGATTAGTCTGGGATGTGATCAAATTAGCACAGAAATGGAAAACAAAACAACCTGATTTTGTCCACTAAAGCAAATTGTAAAAAGATATGTATTTTAATCTCAAGTTATCATTACAATATGTTTTTTATTCAACAAATTCACCTCCATGCAAAGGGTTAAAAGTAATCACAACTGGAGCAGTGTCATGTTGCTATCCAAGCTCTGGCCAAAATCAATAATTGCTAATTATGTATGACAGGGTGTCATCTCAGAGAGGACACTCAATGCTCCAGAAAGGTCTTTTGTAATAGATAAACTCTTATTAACTCCAAAAAAACTCAATGTTTGTTTTCTTGTACAGATTATAAAAGTAAGATACAAGTGTGATACAAGTTGTATTCTGACTTCGGTTTCATAACCAAGCATTATAAATTTAATTTATTTGAATCGTTTTTTTCTGAAACACTAAGTAAAACTAAAAACTAAAATAAAGGAAAAAATATTGATGCCATCAGTCTTGGCTTGGTCAAATGTGGTGTAAATTTAGCTTTTGATGTATTACCAAGAAAACCAAAGCCTAACAAATGGATTATCAGGATATTACCAAACAATTTGGAGTCCATCATTGTATAGCCACAAACATCAAAGACAGATGTGAATGTTCCCAGACCAAGATTGGACACACCAGCAGGTTTGCTCCAAGGTCACGCCACACAGTGCAAAAACAATTGCTGAATATCCAAGAGTTGCACTTCAGACTGAGAAGGCTTCTGTTGGCATGCTAAATTTGAAAGTCCATGGTGAAACAATTAGAGAAAGGAAAAAGTATAGCTCGTTTATAACAAGGAAAGTTTTTTTTTTAAAGAACAAAAAACAGGTCTGTGGCAGCATGGCTTACGTTTGTACAGTTACATCTGAATAAAGCATCTTTAACAATGCCATTTGGCCCGAAGAGACCAAAGTGGACACGTCTGGTCATATTGCCCAGCACCGCTTTTGATAAAAAAAATAAAAAAAAGATGCAGAACCAGCAGTTCATAGCAACTGAAAAGGTCATTATTTTGGTTTGGTTTGCAGATACAGAATCTAGACCTAGACACCTCAGTGACCATGCAGTCACTGAGGTGTTATAAAGTCAAATAAGCAGATATCTGATTAACAGCTAAAGATTTGTTGAAACTATGACATGCAACAAAACAACGATCCAAGCACAACAGCAAATCTATAACAATAAAACAAAATAAAATTGGTACTGCAATTATCCAAAGTGCAGACTTCAATCTGACTGATATTCTGTTGTGGGACATTACGAAGATCTGAAGCCCAATCATAATATATAAATTCCTCAACCCTGTCAGAGATGAGGTCATTGTTATTAATGTGGTGCATATTCAAGAAAAACTATCAATCAATACAGAGACAAAAAAAATTTCAACCAAACCCCATCCCTTCTTTAAGTGTCTTCAAACCAGCACACACACTCAGTCTTCAGTTTGTGTGGCAGCAGGAGTGTAAGAGCTGCCAGTGACAGTTGGTGCCATCACTGATGCTGGCTGTCTGCCACCAGGCTTTAACCCTCCTTCCCGGGGAACGAGAATTGCTGTTTATCAGACTTGCTCCAAGTCTGCCAGCACTGCCATCCCCCCACCTCCTACTTACCGATGATAGCAATACTCCACACATCACTGCCCTGTCTGCCCTTTTAACCGCCCCCTCCTCAGGGCTCACATTCACCCCAAAGCTTTTCTGCTTTCCATTTCACACACAGATACTGTTACCAGTACGTTTCATGCTGACAAAACTCCACTCTGGTTCAATCTATTGATCCTTAAGAGTAGATGTTTCCATCTGCATGACCTGTCCATTTTCCTGAAATCAAAGTGAGATAGCTGAGCAACATTGAAAATGTATTTGATGATTTCAGTTTTCTTTTATATGAATAAAGGTACTGAACCAACTCTTTACACTGGCCGAAGAAACACAGGTTTGATTACCGTATATATTTGCAAAGTGTCAGTTACACATACAGTGAACAAAGTTCATGCAAAAAAGATGTCTGTGTGACATTGATGAGTAAAACGTCACAAGGTTGGTCTTTAAAACTATTTCTCACATAGAACATTCCCTAAAAGGTTTCTCAAATGTCTAAAGCTGTTTTCATTTAGGGGAATACCTTCCTCAGTATTTCCAAGACTTTTCCCATGATTACAGGGTGAATAACCTTTTAAACCAGGGATCACCAGCTCCAGTCCTGAGGGCCATGCTCCTGCAGGTATTGGATGTGTCCCTGCAGTCACACACAGATTAAACTGAATGGACCTTTAACAGACTTGTGCAGAACTTAAGGACCTAATGAGAGTCCATTTAATTTGAGGCAGGCATTGCAGTGCAGAAATATTCAATAGCTGCAGGATGCTGGCCCTCAAGGACTGGAGTTGGGGAGCCCTGTTTTAAACCTTAAAGCTGGGGTAGGTAATCTTGCACAGAGACATTTTTACTTTACTCTGGGTGAAGCGGTTCCTCGTCCTGATAGTAGTCTATACATTTTGTAATCATGAACAATAAGAAATATATTTAGACCCCTCAGTTTAGCTCCCCTCTTCCCCCTCCTGCAGGGCATACCTGATAGCCACATCCTGCATTGAATAGGATGTTAGGATGAAAATACAAAGTAGTGAAGAAAAACTCGGAAGGCAAACATGGCTGAGAAAATGCAGGAAGGATTTCCCCAACTTGGCTCGGTTTATTTGCCTCCTAAACAGCCAAGAAAGCAAAAATTGTTGGTGGAAAAAGCTGCGAATAAAAAAGCTTTGGATCACACAAGGAGTAAAACCAAATTATTAAACTAGCCAAGACAAGGTGCCATTTTCAATTCTTGCTAGTTCCCCAACATTACCTACCGCAGCTTTAAATCAGTGGTGTCCGAAGTCACCACTGATTACTTTTGAGTCAGGTGTGTTGGAGCAGGGATACATCAAAACTTGCAAGGCGGTGGCCCTTAGGATTGGAGCTGGACATCCCTCCCTCAAATGGCATTCCTTTGGATTTATCTGAAGGGTGTTTGTTATATTTTTGCCTCTAGCCGTTAATGGAAAACACCTGTCGCTACTCAACCTGTATGAGCTCCTTATGCTAACATGTTAGCAAACAGTTGCCTGTGCGGTACTACATAAAACTTTATCCAAATTCTGAGTTATTTTTAACTGTTTTAATTCATTTGTTATATGTTTACTAACCTTTGAGTTTGTCTTGCAGCAGATAATGAGAACAAATGGAACTTCCATAGAGAGGCCGAAAAAACTATCAATTATCAATTAACTCAAAAACAAGACGCACTGACAAAGAAAAACAGGGATAGGTTTCTTAATATGCTTTCTTTAATCAAAGAGAGGAAAAAACTAATAGAGCACGTTGTCCTTCGGGGGAAACCAACAGACACGAAGACACTGCGAACAGCAGAGAGTTACATTTTAAAATGACTTAAAATGCCCCAAAAAATACAGGCATGCTCATTTTAACCAGTCACAGAAACATGGGTCAAACTCCATAATCGGCCTCACACGCTGTACAATCATCATCGTATGCCATTTAGGGGTATAATCACTGTCATCAGCCCTGCGTGTAGCGGGTTTGCCCAAGAACATTAAATCCATTTCAGCATGTCCCTGTTAACCTGCAGTGACCCTGACATGGCAGCAGTCTGTCTCCTGTGCAACTCAGGCATGAAGGCTTGGCCTCGCTCGGACCTTCCCGTTACCTTGGCGACAATGAGCGTGACCACCCACCAACCTCTTTCTAACTCGGACCCATTGCCCCTCAGCTCCTCTGAGCTGTATCCTCATTTTATCTTCTTTAGTACAGATGGTAGGGAATCTGGCGCATAATCTCCATATTACATTTATCAAGACTATTTAACATTTAAACAGAACATCCAAGTCAACATCCAGAGGACTATAATTTTGTCAAGCAGCATTTAGAAATTGAGAAGAAATTTTAACACCAAACTGGCCTGATTGCAGTTTTAACAAAATAAAAAAAAAGTCTCAAAATGAAATGTCACCTTTGCAGTCATATTGTCCTTTCCAGTTGTACTAAACATATCCAGGTCATCTCAGCTGACATCTGGATTCAGATGTCAACTTGCATTATTAGCTCTAAACATCAGAGATAACATGCAGCGGGTATCATGTAGAGTGGTTTGTTGGGGTTTTTATAAATGTCTGGTACCAAATCAGTTCTTGTAACCACTGAAAGTAACATGAAAATATACTTCTTTTTTGCCTTTCAGTCTTGTTTACAACTTCGGAATATAAGAAAAGGATAAAATATAACATTTTGTGTTTAAGTCTTTGAAACAAACATGAAAATGGGTCACAAGCACAAAGTGGTCAGAAACCTGCTGATAGTATGAAGAATTAATTCATTCTAACAATGAATTAATTTAATTATTAACAATTACAACACACAGCATTCTGAAGATAGCCTTTGTATAAGTTGAGAAAGTTTGATTGCTTGTTAAAAACAGCCTTTTTTTTCTTTCATTTTAGACCTAAACCCTTTCAGAAAGTCAGAACAGAACAAGTTTAATACTGAGCTGCAACTCCTCTCTTATTAAGAACATGAAGCTCATTTTAAACTGGGAAATACAAAATGAAAAAAGGAATTTATGCATTGAGGCAAACATTATTTTCTGATCTTGCACACTTACTATGTGAAAGACAATTAGGATCTTAAGTGTTTCCTGACTGAGACTAATGGACTTTGTCTTCTGTAGAGGGCAAGGTAGCAGACTTGAAGACCCCGACATGATTCAGGCTTACAACCAGTCAACATGATAATGATCATCATCATTTATCACAGGCATTAGATGTGTCCAATAAGCTGCAGCAACACTTATGTCTGCCTCTGTTGACCTGGTGCTTCTCTCCTGTCCCACCCCCTCTTCACTGTGCAGACACAGCGTTGCTTAGCAACCAAAGAGCAGCCTATGGAGATCACACGCTCTTACATGCAGTTTCTTTCACACACACACACACTTGCAAAATCTAGAAAATATGAGGGAGGAGGATGAGGTACTTTCACTCCACCTCTCCATCGCAACCTGTGACCTCAAAAAAATATGGAGCAATAATTGACCCCCCCCCCCCCCCCCCCAGCCTGAAGGAAACCCAAGCAATTGGAGCCCAGTTTCTGCTCTCCACTACAGTCCCACACAAATAAAAAACATGTCATCATCAAGCTAGGGATCTGAGAATAGAGTGGTTCCTACACTTGACTGTACATCTTTTGAAGATATCAGCACCTTTCACAGTGATTCTTTATACACATATCCACACACCCAGCACATCCCTATAAATATTTTGCAGTTTTTGACTGATAGCCAATGAATTAAAGTCCAGAGGCCATGGAATTGGCATTTCTATCAAGCAAAGAGCTTTAGGAGATAAAAGTTAAAAGCTCTGCAGCCTCTGCACAGTCTAACACTGTTAGCACATTAAGTAAGGGCTTAAATACAGTCAGCAGATGATGGATCAACCAGTGCCCTGAGCAGGCAACAGCAGTGTAATTCCCTGAAGGAGGGTCTGTACAGTAATGGCAACCTGCATGAAGCACAACCCCTGGGGAGCAGCAGGACTGGGAAGATTATGAACAACCTTTGGGCAATACCAAACCCCTTACAACCCAATACACACAGCCCCAAAACAGATGCGTAAATCACACACATGCATGTCAGAGAATGCAGATTTTTTTTTTTTTTTTTTAAATCCTCCTATTTTTCAAATATACATGACGTGTTTGGGGAGGGGGAACTCACTGCATTTAAGGGAATCATTTGACTGCATGTGGCTTATGGGATGTGATGGCAGGCAGAAACAAACGTGGTAGGTTGGATGGACATTTTTGTTTTTGTTTTTTTTTTTCATGGGCGTTATAGTAAAACTGCAGTCTGGAACGGAAGACAAATTAACTCACACGAGGTGAGAAAATTTTATATTTTGGCACCATCCCTTCTGAAATATAAAATGGGAAAACTTCGACCTAATGATAGACAATAGCTGCCATAAGATGACCGAATTACTGGAATAATGGCCTGTGGAGCGATTAGATTTAGGTTTTAATCTGGTTTTACTAAATGCCAGAGAACAAAACATCAGTTAAAAACATTTCAGATTAGGTGCACTGATATAGTATCCACATATGCAAAGCTTTTTTATTTAAAGCATTCATACTGGAGTCTTTTTAGCCTGCTCATCTGTTTGTTGCCTTTCTCCCCTGAGACAAAGCTGCTTAGACCTGAAAGGAGATTACATGCAGCTAAATATACAAACAGAAAACTGCATGACCACTGCCTGAACACACACAGACACACACACACATATATATATTTACAGAGACCCAGATCTACACATGGATTTTTCATCTACAGATAGATGTTGCTGTCCCGACTGTCACAATATATAGATATATAAATTTGTTAAATGAGACATGTGGACATTGGTGTTTACCTCTTGTGTTAATCAGTTTCGAGTTGGAGCTTTGTTGTGCACTTTTAACCATGTTTGGTTTTTAAAAGTGAGCAGAAAACCCAGAAGAACAGAGATACTCAGGTGACCTTTAAGGGGGAGGGGAGGTCACATGATGCTATCTTTCTATGAGCAAACCATGGACTCAGCAGCCTGGGGAATACATGCAGAGGGCCTGGTCAGGCCTCACTCAGCAGTAGAGACTGTGTGAAAGACAGAGAGACAGGAACAAATATCTGATCAACCTCCACACAACCCACATGCTCAAGGCATTTATAGACTATTGTGTAAAAATAAATCCAGAGGTTCAGCTGAGGTAAATAAGAGGTTTTAACAGTCCAGCCAGAACTTGGTAAATTTAGTCTGCTGTTAAAGCAACAAAAAAAAAAAAAAAAAAAAAAAAAAAAAAAAGTGTTTACATACCAATGTACACAGCGGTGGTAACTAAGAAAGAGAGAGTAGAAGAAAATACCTTCAATAAATGGAACTCTAAATTCTGTCCTCCATTACTCTTAGTTGGATGGGTTATTTTTTAGAAATATGTCATGACCTTTACCAATGTTAAAGAAATTGATTTACATCAGGCTTGTAAAATGTTGACCTATCTCATGCAGGCATGTTTGAGATAAAAACAGCAGAGCATTTTTAAAATTAGTTATGATGATAAATTAAACTAATTTTTTCACTTACTCAAACCAAACAGCAAGAAAGGTTAGTTTGGGCAAACATGTCAAAACAAGGACTCACATTTTGATTTTGCCAGATAAGCACGTGTCCAGACAAATTCTTATGAGAAATGGTGTGATGACCAAAGTGCATGAGTCAGGGAAAAGGATTTCAAAACATTGTAACACAATGTAAAGCATGGTAAGAGAAAAACTTGCAATAAAAATCTAGATGTAAGCATATTAGCTATTTCTATCTTTTGTATTGTCACATCGCCCCCTGGTGGCTATAAATGGGCAGTACAACAATGTTCATGGGAATGTTTTCTGGGTTCACAATATTTTTTTATTTCACTTTGCAAAAACAGGATGCAAAACAAGCACAGTCTTGTTTAATGTATTGGCATGTAACAATACTGTCAAAATAAAGTTTTACTAAATAATAAAAACATTTGCACAACTTTCATGTAAGAGATGTTATATTCTACCCCTGCATACAATATCTAAATGGAAACCCAATGATATTCTACAGAAACAAGAACTTTGTCGCTCTCTTACAAATAAGTTTGATAACTTTTCACTCATAGGGAAGAACATTGCTGATAGTTAAAGTCATCAATTTTTTTTATGACAGCAGCCAATACTTATGTTGTAAATTTACAGATAATTACCATGACCATTTTACAGTACAATGGAGACATCTGCTTTAGAGATACCTAATTTTCTTACAATGACTCAAAAAAATTAGATAAAGTCAAGACAGTCAAATTTACTTTACTTTTACATTCACAGATTTAGATCACTGGATCAAATTTTAGAAGACAAGCAACTAAAATACTTCCAAATTGGTTAAAGTGCTCTGCAATAAATTATGTTTAAAAAAAAAAAAAAAAAAAAAAAAAAAAAACCTTTTTTTTTTTTTTTTTTTTTTTTAAATAGGACTTGGGCCAATGTCAGGCTCAGGCTGATCATCAATGTAGTCGGGATCTCCTTGATGAACTCTGTGATTGTGCACCCTCAGGTTCCCTCTGTGGGCAAATCTCTTACCACACTCTGTGCAAGCAAAGGGCCTCTTCCCCATGTGAACGTCTCTCTGGTGGGCTCTCAAATTGCCACTTCGGGCAAAACGTTTACCACACTGAGTGCAGCCAAAAGGCCGCTCCCCTGTATGTGTGCGGGTATGAACAGTAAGCTCAGACGGAGTGAGGAAACTCTTATCACAAAACTGACAAGGATGAAGTCTGACTCCTGTGTGACGTAAAAGGTGCCTACGCTGATGGGAGGGGTAGGTGAAACACTTGGTGCAGTATGGGCAGGTGTAAGGTCGTCCATTACCTCCAGTCAGAGCTGGAGGATTACCAGGAGCATTTGTGTGCCGCAGAGCAAGTGACTGTGAATTTGACTGTGGCTGCAGAGGGTCTCTGTTGCTAAAATTTGCCATGCGCCGAGTGTGACTGGTAGAGTCTCTTACACCTCCATCGTCCCTGTTTCGCCATGGCAAAACATCAGAATGGATTTGTGGATGATCCTGCTGGGTAGCCCTCATTGCCATATCCTGACCATGCACTGAGTTTTGACTAGAGTTCTGGTTTTCGGGCTCCTGGTCCAGGAAAGGGAATGAATTATCACCTTCGTTGCTTGTCTCATCTGATCCAAAGTCAGGTCGGAAACAGGGTGGATCTGTGTTGGTGTTCCTGTTAGCTGGAGCTGAGCAGCCGTCTCCATCTGCCTGAAGATTCTCAAGATCTGGCACACCATTTCGGGTGGTATTCAGTCCTGGTAACCACTCTCCTGGTTGAGGTAGGCTGGGATCAGGCCTAGGAGAGCAACGTCCACTCTGGGATATAGAGAGAAATGGGGTAGAGGTTGGAACCTGGATGGGTCTGTGGTCTGCACTGCAACCGTTCTGGTTCCAGTTGGACACTGTCAAGAAATTAAGAGAAAAAAAAACGAGAACTCATATGTTTTTGTCTGCTACATATAATCCAATTTAAAAAAGCAAAAATAAATTTGGAAAAGGCATTGAAAAGGCCTAACAATCAGTGCTGAGAGAACTAACTCCTACGTTTGGTTTTGGCCTGCGCAGCTGACAGGCCATTGACCTCCCTCTGGTCTCCAGCAGTAAGGTTTCCTTCTGGATCTTGGCCTGTGAAAGATTCCTGTGCAGATTTTGATCCTGTGTGCTGTAAAAACATGTCAAATTAAAAACAGCAAACAAAGCTCGCAGAAAGTGCAGATGTTTCACACTTTAATTACTTGAAATTATAAGACAAACTCTACCTGTAATAAAGAGAATGGATCAAATCTAACCTCATGTTTTATGGAAGATCCATCCTGGCATGTTGCCTCCTCTTTCAGCCTGCTGAGATTCAGGTGAAGTGTTTCTTCTGACTCTGAATGAGAGAAACATGTTTGTCAAATTCAGTCATTTGCAAAAACATTTCTGGTGCCAGTTTGGGAATGAATCTGCAAAACGCGGTTTTTCAAATGTTTGCTCTTTGTTTTTTTTAAAATAGAGATTTTATTTACAGCCTTAACAAATGTTTCTGACTCTAGTCTGCACAAATATATACTGAAATGGAAGTACCGAAATCTTACTTCCAACTAGCCTTAATCTTAAATCATTTCAGAGGAATCTGATCAGTAGGATACAACTGATACTTAACATTTTCCTCCAAAATGGCTCTTAGGAACTTTATTTATGAAGGATTTTTATTTCATGCAGACCTATAACTGGAAATGAAAACTTTTTATTGCTTTAGATCAAATTCATACGAGCTTAATACTAGTTCTGTCACTGGACCAATTCACAAAGCGTCTTTAAAAGAAAAATATTTACTGTAATACCTGATCCTGCCAGGGTCTGCTGCTTCGTGCTGCCCTCTCTGTCCCCAGATGACATTTCTCCTTCTTCACCTCCTCCACCCTTTGCTTTTTGCCTCCTCTCCACTTTCTCCAGCTTGCAGCGGAGGATGGAGATCTCCTGTGTTTTCTGCGCCAGCTCTGCCTGCTGTTCACACAGGCTGTTCTCAAAGATCTTGGCTATCTCGCACACAGCGGCTGCCAGCAGAGAGTCCATGACGGTGGCCAGCTGAGTATGGAAAACACTCCTCACAGACTCCATGTTTTGTTTTGATACAGTTTTAATCTCTGAGATTACTTGACGACTGTGTCTTTTTGATGGTTGGCCTCCAGAGGCAAACAAGGGACTCCTCTGCCTTGACATCTAAATACTACGAGGGGTTGCCATACTATATTTCTGACTTACGCCATAACCATATCAATCGTGGCTTTAGGTAAATTAGTCCAGACAATCGACTCGTGCTGTTACAGCTGACTTAAAGTTTCATTATAATATAAACTAGCTGAGGTTTCTGTTCCAAGCTACACTGACAGAAAAATGCTACGTAATTTCACTTTTACATAAAACAATAAGAATTTATAACTATTTCCGGGAAGAAAGGACGGCTAACAAACAAAGCACTAATTTGTTGTGTATGAATAGTCTCAGCGTTACCTCGCGTACGATGTGAACAGGGGTGCGTAGCCTCTACTAGCCTCTTTGCTAGCACCACCGCTGTCGATGCAAATGAAAGAGAAACTATGCAAATCACTAGTCGGCAGTCAATACCAGATAGCAGTCAGTGGCTACGTTTCTTCAAAAACTAAAATTAAACACATTGATAAGGTTGATCCTTATAGAAAAAGCTCATCATCGTTTAGCAAGCGGATTGGCACCTGTGTTGTGGTCGCGCGGACAAGTCTCGCGATAAAACAGATTGTAAGCATTACAATAAGATCTGAAAGGTGCAATGAAAAATACATTTATCATAGACTGTCTATGACATTCATGTATGCATTTAATACAATACAGTTTAACTTTTGTTTTAAAGGAAAGTTTTCTATTTACTGGAAGCTATAGCATTGTGATAAAATTAGCTGTGCAAATTATTGTCATATTGTGTTTCAGTATTGATCCCTTGGTTTGATATCTTTAATAAAAGTTACTTCATCTGTATGTTGGTATTTATTTGACTTGTCACGCAGTACTGTCTTTTTTTTATCAATAATATGCATTAGTGGCATATTGATTACAGCTAAATATATGTATGTTTTTCAGTCATCTGACCTTTACCCAAAATTGAAAAAAAGACAGAAAAAAAAAACTTTATCGGGGCTTTTGAAAAAAAAAATGGGGTGAAAAAGTAAGTGATGTTTTACTGCTGAACTAAACCTATGAAAGTGTTTGTTTTCTAGCTAAGCGGTGATATGGCGGTGTAATGGTAGTCATACCAATCAATAAATGTGACAAAATTTCCAAAAAATAAAAAAATAAAAAACTGTTTAATAACTACTAGGGATGAAATATTCCGAAATATACACACATACAGAGATACATACAAAGACACAAATCTAGATGGAAAATATGAATTTATTTTATGTTAATGTTTCAATGGAACAACACAAGCGCAATTTATCAAGAAATGAATTGAAAACTAAGAACATTCCAAAAACAAATATTCCTCACCTGTTAAAGTAAAACACAAACAAAAAAACTCAGGAATCAAGATCAAATTAAAAGAGAAAAAAAATTATAAAAAGTTAAGAATCATGTAATGTCATATAAGACTTTCTTCAAGAGACAATCTAGGTTAAAGAGCAAATAAACTCACATTTTTGCAATAAATAGCCAACAATATGAGCGAAGTACAACTCCACTGTGAAACCAGCCAAAATGGGATGACATAAAAGATTGAGTGATGTATCTGGGGCTCACAAAATCACAAGTCATTATTACATCAAACAATGAATATGTGAAACAACAGGACCTTTACTTCAAGAAATAAAAAAATCTTGGTACTTGGTGTCCTGTATATTACAAAACAGTAAATTGTCAAAGCTTTTCTTTCCCAACTAACCACTAGTGAGGTGGCTATGTTCAACCCAGCGCACTGCAATCAGTAACATGACAAAAGTATGTGTGCTGTAAGGCAGTACTGGATTTACATTACAATTGGATGAATGATCAAGGGTTACTTAGATTACCACTAAATCAAAAATAAATACTTACTTGGTATCAACTCTGGAAAAATGTAATCAAAATAAAAAATCTTGAGCTTCAATGATATTATATTTCAATGCCCACAAACATGGAGAGCCTACTTTGGGGAGAAAAAAAAAATTGTTTAGTCATAGTTCCAATCCATGTTTCCTGAAGTGTTCTCAAGTGTAGTGATTTACTTTACATTTAGTCTTTTTGGTTAATTGAACACAAGCTTTTTATGTTTTTCTTTTAACAAACTTCTCACACCGAGTTGGAGTCTTTAGAGAAATGGACTTTTTTCCTATGATTGTAAAGCGCTGTCTTATAACGAAAGGTTGCAGGACACATTTTACAGCTGAGTGGCTTCTCACCAGTGTGGATGCGGAAGTGTTCAACCAATATGTTTTTGCGTGTTAGGATCTTCTCACATGAATTGCATTTGAAACCTTCTGGGCACACAGTACCCATTTTGCGCCAATCAACTAAGTATGCTCTTCGAGATCTGACTTTATTGACGGCTTTCCTGGGGGAGATTGAATGGTTTTCATTATCGTTATCTTCCAAGGGTTTGGTCCACTCAAAGTCGCAGTTTATGTTAATGGAACTGGAATGGTTTTTGTGTTTTCTTGTCATATGAACTCTGAGTGACGGAAGGCTGATAAATTTCTTTGAACATATGCTGCAAGAATGCCACTGTTCATGAGAATGACTTCGCACATGTTCTTCGAGTTTGGCATGGAGATTAAACGTGCAGTTGCAGTATTGGCAGGACAACTCTTTGTTGGAGGTTTCTCTGACACTGCTGGAGGATTGCTCGCTAGCTGTCTTGATCAGCTGTCCCCCGAATGCGGAAGGTCCACTTTCTTCATCATTTGATAATTTTGGGGTGTTGGAGGCTTCTTTTACCAACAATTTCCTGAATTTTGAACAAACCTTTTTATGATTCTTCAAATAACTTGGAAAGCGGAGGACTTTTTGGCAGCCTCTGCACTGATTGTGAGAGAGGGCATGTGCTTTTTTATCATATTCTGTATCAAACACCTTGCTGCAAAACTTACAGGAGTATTTATTTTTGTTATTTTTCACTGTAGGTACTTTGTCACATTCTGGCTGTAATGCTGTACTCTGCTCTTCTTTGTGCTCGGCTGGATTTTCTTTCATTTGTTTACTTTTCTCTGTGGTAATACATGCACCCAAACCTGTTAGATCACCGTATGTCATATCTTGCAACATGTTATCTCTCATTGGTATACATTGATTTCCCAGACCAGAAGCAGCTGATTTTCTACCTCGAACCAGTTTGGCGTTGGCATTTAAAGCAGAAACTGTAAAAGAAAAATAAACCAAAAAAAACATCAAATAGGTGACAGGAATATAACAAACCAATTTAACTGATGAGAAGTACAGCTGGGTCACATTATTGCCAACTAAGATGTACTAAGCAGTTTACAACCTGAGGAGACAAGTGAGTGTTTGGAGCATAATATAATGTACAAAATATTTCAGAAGAACACTTACCCCTCTGGGGCCTCCGGCCACCACTTGTATACTTGAAGTTGATGTCAGACTGAAGCACACAAAAAAGGATGTAATGTTAAATCTAAAAAAAATTAACAAGAAAAATAATTCAATAGTTAATGCATAAAGGATATTCAAGACATTTTTCTGTTTCAAGTTTTAGTTCTTTGTGGAAGTGTTTCTTATTGGTTATAAAAAGGAAGGCAATGGGGAAAAGAGAAATGGTGTCTCTGGTTATAGTCCAATTGGAGGCAATGTTGACATGCTGGCTTCACTTGTTTTATTTTATTTATTTATTTTTGTAACTAACTAAATAACACATATTAAGATATGTTTATTTAATATGATTTCAAATATCTGCCATATCAGTGGATGGATTCAGCTGACAGGTTCAGCTGACGAGGTGCCGCAGTCCCAGTTATCTGTAACTGGTTCCGGTTCAGAAAGTCTGACACAGAGCAGAAATCTGTCATTTGCAAGGTTGGCAGACAAACAGTGCAAACAAAGGATAGTGACACCACCAATATAGTCCACCACCTCAAGCACAAACACAAACCGGTATTGTGCCATAAAGTTATTGTCGAGTTGGTCAGCGTCTCCAATCTGCTGCTGTTCCTCTCGCCATAAAACCGATGTAACAGGTGACATCATAGCCATTTTAACAGAAAGTATGTTTTTGCTGCACGTTAGTGCTTTAACTGCTGAACAACAAGTGCAAACGAAGAGATGTGCTGAGCAGAAACAATATTCACGCATGTTGCTGCTTCAATCTTCTGCGCTTGCCTTATGCTTGTTTGAGTTTAGAACATAAAGGCCAATTAACGGAATTTATTCATTCATTTATTTCAGAAAGACTTGTGAGGACAACGCTAAAGTATCATTTCCAATGATGTCCATGAATTATTATTACTTAAAGAATCAATGATGGTGTGTTTCTATCAATAAAATGTGGAATCTACATTTATTCTCAAATGGCCTGATTTGATTTGAGTCAACTGTTACTCACATCCACCCCCACACGCTTAAAGTGGAATCTGATCTCAGGAATAAATTTTTTGGTCGCCTTTCGTATTATTTTTTTTTAATAGATTTATTGTTTTAAAAAAAAATCTAAACCGGTGTTTATCGTCATTTTTGTCTTTACCGTGACAAACACCTGGAATTATCAGGATAATTTTTTTAGATCATGGCACCCACTCCTAAGGAGAAAATAAGAAAATTTATACAATGAAAGATGTTGATGTTGAGGAAGAGTAGAGTTCCTATTTGTTATAAATTCACGTCTG